>NC_053027.1:115092382-115294545 GCF_003073215.2 Triticum urartu | reverse complement strand
TTTATCGGTCAAACTGCATAACAACATATGTTGTTCCCTTTGTCATCGGTATGTTACTTGCCCGAGATTCAATCGTCGGTAAGTCTCTTTACCGGCAAGTCTCTTTACTCGTTCTGTAATGCATCATCCCGCAACTAACTCATTAGTCACATTACTTGCAAGGCTCATAGTGATGTGCATTACCGAGAGGGCCCAGAGATACCTCTCCGATACACGGGGTGACAAATCCTGATCTCGATCTATGCCAACTCAACAAACACCATCGGAGACACCTGTAGAGCATCTTTGTAATCACCTAGTTATGTTGTGATGTTTGATAGCACACAAGGTGTTCCTCCGGTATTCGGGAGTTGCATAATCTCATAGTCAGAGGAACATGTATAAGTCATGAAGAAAGCAGTAGCAATAAAACTAAACGATCATGATGCTAAGCTAACAGATGGGTCTTGTCCATCACATCATTCTCTACTGATGTGATCCCGTTGATCAAATGACAACACATGTCCATGGCTAGGAAACTTAACCATCTTTTATTAACAAGCTTGTCAAGTAGAGGCATACTAGGGACACTCTGTTTGTCTATGTATTCACACATGTACTAAGTTTTCGGTTAATACAATTCTAGCATGAATAATAAACATTTATCATGATACAAGGAAATATAAATAACAACTTTATTATTGCCTCTAGGGCATATTTCCTTCACAAACAACTTAGAAAGGGGGGAAAGTTGTACCATGAATCTAGAACTTGATTCAAAGAGGAAATAATATGGTGAAAGTAGTAGAGACCGGATACCCAACCGGTCTCTTGGTTGAAAAGGGAAATAATGGTGTAGCGACCCGACCTCAGACGGTCAAGTCTCTATGCTTACGTGTCATCCCTGGATCGGTATGCTGACACACACAGTACTCGAGGATTTATAACAGAGGTAAATCACATGTATAAAGTAACGTAAATACTGTTACCTCAATCCATATAGCGAAGGTAACAAAGGTTGTGGATTCCCATCAACACCAACGGCAAAGTTGAGTGTAGAAATCGTAACCCTAACGTATCACTTACTCGTCGTAAGATAATCCTGCAACATGAGATGTTGCAGCCACAAAGGGTCAGTACATTGAATGTACTTGCAAATTCACACCATAGGATAATGATGAATAAATGCTATCACTACATGCATATTTGGCTGGTGGAAAAGCTCTGTGGTTATATTGTTTTTGCAAAAAGCCAATTTTTCCCTACTGCAAAGGAATATAATTTATTTAACTACAAAGTTGGTCAAAAAAATATTCAAAAGGTTCCTCCAACTCAATCCCAAATTAACATCAATAACCCAACAAATTATTTAAGTAACATGATGAGATACTTAAGATACTCCAAGTACTAGATACTCAAAATTGTCCATAACCGGGGACACGACTAACCATGATTAGTTTGTACACTCTGTAGAGGTTTGCGCACTTTTCCCCACAAGACTCGATCGCCTCTGTTAAATTTTCTCGCACTACATGGTGTTTGAGAAACGGATGACTGAGACACAGTCTTTCAGAAACATTAACTCTCTACTCCGGGCAGACCATACCAAACCTACAACCCACTACCTACTGATCCACCACTTCAAGAGCTTCACGTAACTTACTCAACTATGCCAGAGCCCATAATAGCTTGTGGCTGCACACGAAAGTTTCTAGCATGAATAATCTCAGTTCCCTTTGAGCCTGGGTGGCGGTCCATAGGAAGATCACACGGGTACTCCGGGATTTCCAAAAATATAGGAAACACTGGGTACTCCAAGTGCCTCAATCCACCCAGATGTGTATTTAAGTTGCCACCTTAAGTTGAACCATTAATTAACAATCTCACATCTGTCATGGATTTCACTCACCCAAACCACGTCTACGAGCATAGCATAGAAATATAAGCAACGCGTAGAACTAACTCCCAAGGGTTTGAATGTAACAGGGCAATAGGTTCTACCTCATCAACTACTTCCCAACCCACATTTTAATGCCATCCTAACCATGCAATGTTTGAGGATTGGAACTAATGCATAAAAACTGGGTGATAAAGGGGTATGATCAAAGTGTTACTTGCCTGCAATGTTGATGAAGATGATTCGCACTCAAAACTCTTGATAGTTCTACTCGCCACACTCCGGTCAATCTATTGTAAGCAAGCAATAGTAACCACACATAAGCAATCACTCAGAAGATCGGGAAAAACGAAGAACAATTCGGAAAGCATCAAAACCAAGCAAATAACTCTTGAAACATAAACAATCTCTAACAGTACCAAAATTATGTGTATTTGGCCTTAGCGGAAAGTTTAGGTCAAGAGGTTTGACTTGCAAAAAGAATCAACTCAAACGGAGCTACGAAACTCAAGTTATGATCCAACGAAGTTTGAATTCAAATCTAGTCTAATTCAAAATCTAAACTTTCAAAAACATGTTTGAGTTGGATTACTAGATCGAGGAGATCATAACAAAGAAGTCGGCGTTGGTTTCGTTGGATTTGGATAAACGGGTAAAAAGATGTGATTGATCGAAGAACAGGGACTAAACTGTAATTAAAATCATCACAGATAGGTCCCTGGCAAAAATAAACAGAAAAAGGAAAAAAGTAAATAATGAACGTTCGTTTTGTAAGCCTAGTCAGCGAACATGCTCTAAATAATCTAACCAAAAACAAAACCGGTTTATATAAAAAACAAAAAGAAACCGAAAACAAAACTAAAAGAAAAACCTGATGAACTGGGCGGTTTATACCGGTTCGGCCGGATCGGGTCCTGTGGTGGCGGTTCGGTCAACTCCGGTGACGGGGCAGGCGTCTCCGGCGAGTCCGTCCACGGGCCTCGGCGGCTCCGGCGCGGTAGCAGGCGACGGCAGGTGGCGAGGTGCGGCGTGGTGACGGAAGGGCGGCGCGGCAGGCGGCGGCACTAGCGAGCGGCGGCGCGGCAAGGGCGGCTGGGGCGGCAGCGGGGCGCGAGATGCGGCGGCGGCACGAGCAGAGAGGGGAGGAGGGGATCCGGGGCGGCGCTTATATAGGTGGCGGGGGAGGAGCGAGGCGTGCAGGAGGGGGCAAGCGGAGGCGGCGGCGGGAGTTCGCGCGGAGCACGGCGGCGGCGACGCCGTGCGGGTGCGAGAGTCCGTCCCGAGCTCGGGGACGGGCGCGGGCGAGCGGCTTGGGCCGGCTGGGCCGTTGCCTAGCGAGCTGGGCCGGCCCGGTAGGTTCGGAGAAGATTTTTAAAAAAAATACATTTTCCACGCAACTAAAATAATAAAAACGAAATAATTAAAAATTATTATATAGGCATATAATATATCAAAATTTTCAGAAAAAGGTTGTCTACAACATGAACATTTTCCTAGCATTAAATAAAATTCACACAACTTCAGATAAATCAAAGAGTGCTCCTGCCCTACTAAAATCCAATAAAAATCATTTAAAAAACCAAAATGATTTCAAACTTATTTATCTCCAATTTTTTGATGTAGGGAATCATGTTACCCTATTTTCCATGTATTTTATTTTTGGAGAAAAATAATTTGAATAAAACCCAAATAACTCTGAATTGAAAATAATTTCCAAAAGGACTTTAAATTTGATCCTTTTAAACTTCCAACTCGTATTTCATATATTTTGAAGAAGTCATTTTATCTTCTCTCGTGAAAATCATTGAGTTGCTTAAAGTTCTGAACTTGAAATATTTTCAAATGGAATTCAAATCTTTTCAAAACCCTTTTCATTTAAATAAATGGAAGAAGTCATGTCATCTTCTATCTAGGGTTTTGTATTTGAAAAGTATTTGAATTCACGGAGATCATAAAAGCAAAATGAAAGTTTGGGAAAGTCCTTTTATTCCCTCTCATTTAACTTTCAAAAGTTTCAAAATTCACTCAATCAATCACACAACAATCAAACAAACAATCAATCTATCTATTTATTATAACATTCCAAAATTTAGAATTTTGGGATGTTACAAACCTACCACCCTTAAAATGAATCTCGTCCTCGAGATTCGGAGAGGCTAATAAGAAAAAGGTTAGGGTTTGGGGGTCTCCTCAAAATCCATCAATTGTCGCAGGAGGGGGTCTGGGGTGCTACCACCCTTAGAAACATGGTAACGGTTCCATGTAAACTCATATACTCCATCCTTGTTCTTGACAGTGTCGGTCTCCTCAGATCGTAAGGATAATTCCTTCTCTGGCTCTTCCAGCAGCGGCATAACCTTTTCCTCAATTCTTATGTACTTTCATCCTGATAAGGTTATTCCGAGACTGGGTCTTCTTAGCTGATGGGTCTGGCACCAATACTAATCAACTATAGATATCTCATGGCGGTCATCCAATTATGGTTTCTCCTGCGGGGAATGGGTCTAGGCTTCTTTCTCACCGTATGTCCTACGATTGGCAACAGCTGCCTTGTACAAGGGAAAATGATTATACCATTCTAAGGTTTAAACAAGGCTTAATATCGTCGTCTCTCTACTATAGGTAAGTCTCTCAGATTTACCATCCCATATAGAAAGGCGAATAATAAGAGTAAGTCGGTATGGTGATCAATCCATCCCACACCCGAATCATTACTCTGTATACGGTTTAGTGAATCTCGCATTCTAACACTCGGTCATCCTCACAAGCATTGCAGAATTTCTCTTATTGACAAACCAAGGTTCGGATAAATCCAACGATTCTGCAAGCCAAACAAACATCTATCGTTCCTTCACATCTCTCGGGTTTTGCGTAAACTCCTATAAAATCGTCTATCGATAAAAGTCGTATCTTCCTCCAGGGTTTTTCCTTCAGCAAGAGTGTGCTTGCTTCTTGGCAGGTCCTGGGGCCTGTGGGTTATGGCCCATCTCATCACTTGAAATCCTTGAACTCATCCTCAGGGCAACTAGTCATTATTCCAACATCCAGCTTTCTAGCATGCTTAAATCCATCCAATTGTACGGTCCTTCTTCCTTCTATTGGTTCCAAACTAAGACGTGATTACTCAGACTCATCATGGAGTTATAATTGTTCCATAATACCAACATTATACCTCCTTTATATCCAATAGTAATTCATCTCTTCATCCTCGTGGGTTATCCCACATACCGAGATAAGAACTTATACTTATGAAGTCCATACTCCACTTCGTGGAACATCATTATCCTTTCTAGGGTCAAGTGTCCTTACAGGGGAACATTGGCCATCTTTGCATGGCACTTCTTCAACTAGGAAACGTGAAACACATCCTGAACTCCTGACAGTCCTTCGGGTGACTCCAACTTGTTGGCCACTTCTCCCATACGCTCCAAAACTCGGTATGGTCCTACAAATCTCGGGGCTAACTTTCCCTTAGCTACAAATCGTTTAACTCCTCGCATAGGGGATGAAGACATGCTCTGTCTCCAATCTCATAGACTACCTCCTTGAGTTTTTGAGTGTGCATAACTCCTCTGCCTGGACTGAGATACCTTCAGTCTGTCTCGAATCAACTTAACATTCTCTTCTGACTCCTTTATCACATTTGGTCTGTCGGTGTACTAGAGTAGGGGTACCCTAGTATCCCGAACTTGTGCACGGGCAGTCGCAGCATCCCGCGGCAAGGCTTGCCGGGTGACCGCCAAGGTCCTCCGTGGTTCCTTTGGAGCCACTCAAGGACAAAGTATCCAAGCCAAGGAGACAAGACCCCGGCAAGAGGAGCTTGCCGGGAAGGCCAACCAAGGCATCTCAAGGAACTTGCCGCGACGCGCCACGCGTCCCGGCAAGGCCCGGTGAGCGACAAGCTCCCGGACGCGACAAGACAAGGACCGCGGCAAGGCGCTTGCCGCGGCAAGCCACCACTCTGTGCCCGCGCTCCAGCACATCCACCAACATGTCGCTCTGGGACCCTTCCAGGCGTACGTGGTGGGAGGCTGTGCAGCCAGCAGTGCGCGGTGGCAAGCGGCGCTGACAAGATTGCCATCGTGGCGAGCGATGGCGTTCCTGACGGTCCTTTTGCACTATTTAGGAGACGCATACAGGCATTTAATGCCCTTGTCCCCTGCCGTCAGGGTTAGGTATGATACACTATAGCAGGTAGCTGTACCAACCGCAACACCTTTCCATTTTTACCCTTGTCTACGTTGCCACCTGTCGGTGACCCCTTGAGCATATAAAAGGAGGCCCATGCGCAACGTAGAGCGGGGGAGCAAGGGAACACTCACGCTCGGTCTCGTTAGCTGCTGAGGTATACTGTAGCACTCCGCGCTCCCGAGCAAGAACTCAATACAAACCACAAAGCAGGAGTAGGGTTTTACGCATCCGTGCGGCCCGAACCTGGGTAAACTGCTCGTGTGCTTCGCCTCGATCCGCTCTTCGTGCGACCCTCGCCCCCGCCGAATCGAAAGGGACTCGGTCCGCCGGTCCCATAGGTGCTCGTGGATTAGTCCCCCGACATCTTTCGCGCGCCAGGTAGGGGGTGTCGAGGGTGTGTGAACCAGATCCGGCGTTCACACGAGCTAGATCTTCATCATCTTCATCGACATGCCGCCGAAGAAGAAGGCTTCGGAGGGGCTGCTCCGTCCGCGCCGAACCCACCACCGCCGGAGCAAACGGCTAATGGGGCAGACACCGGCGGAAGAACGGGCGTCGACGAGGGAGCTCACGGTGCTGCCAGGTCCAAGGACAAGGCTGCGCTGCCCATCGGCGGCGTAGCCGGCTCCCACAACGACCGGGCGCACTCCAAGACCTCGGCGTCCGTACATGCACCGCGCCCATCTCAGGAGGCGCGGGATCAGCAGCGTCATGGTACTCACGGTACCATGCGTTTGCCGGACCAAGATCGAGCTGGTGGATCTCGGAGTGCTCAAGACCAGCATGCACGCCAACATGCTGGCACGAGCGAGGCACGGTCGCCTGGACGGGATACTGCTCCTTCTAACATAGTTAGAAGTCCGAGCATATCCCGCTCCTCGCACCGTTCGCCACCGCCACCCGCCACTACAGCAGAAGCTTTGGCGCGAGCCCAACTGCTCCTGGACTACCCTCCAACGGCAGACAAGATCGACGACTGGAGGGCCACCATTCAGAGTCTCATCGGCTTCGCCAACGGCGACGCTCAATGGCAGCCGAGCACGTCGCAGCCGCGGCAAGTCAGCTAGGCACGAGCCGGTGGCGACAAGACCGGTGGGGGTGCAACCACTGTGCACTCTCCGCCCCGAAGGCCAAGATCGCTGACTCGCCGGATCCACCTCGACAGCGACTCCACCGCGTCATCAGATCCACGAGCTCGTCGCGATCAGTGCCAAGTTCTTCATGAATGACAGCAAGAAGACGCTCGTACTCGCATCGAGTGCCGAAGAGAAGCGCGAAGTCAATCGGACCAGCGCGCTGGGCCCTCTGTCGACATGCATGCGCCAGGGGAACCAGGTGACTTGCCGTACGCGGTAGGTTGCCCTGCGTTTACTCGTGAGCTGCGGCAAGTCCAGTGGCCCAGCACGAAGAATTTCAAGCCAGACGTACCAGAGAAGTACGACGGCAAGTCGCATCCGTCGGAGTTCCTCAGCATCTACACCATCGTGGTGCAGGCTGCCGGGGGGCGGGATGACAAGATCCTTGCCAACTACTTCCCGCTGGTGCTCAAGCCCAACGTCAGGTCCTGGCTCATGCACTTGCCGGACAACTCCATATCCTCCTGGGCAGACCTATGCCATCAGTTTGTCGGCGCCTTTACAGGCGGCCACAAACCTCATGGCCAAGAGAGTGACCTTCATCTGCTCGCCCAGAAGGAAGGAGAGCCCCTGCGCAAGTACATTCAGAGATTCAGCCGTGTACAGCACAACATCCCAGATGTCCACCCTGCCGCGGTCATCAGCGCGTTCCATCAGAACGTGCGTAACCGCAGGATGCGGGAGGAGATGGCGATGTGCAAGATCAGAGACGTCAGTGAGCTGTATGCCCTGGCCGACAAGTGTGCACGTGCTGAGGAAGCGAGGAAACTCCCCGGAGAGAATACAGGAGCAGGAGGATCTGACAGCGAGGATGCTGCCCCGGCAAAGAAAAACCGGCGGCGGAACAACAGGAAGAAGAAAGGCAAAGATGTGCTAGTCATTGAGCAGTCTGGCAACGAAGGTGGCGCCAAGGAAGCCAAAGCTAGTAGCTCCGGCAAGGAGATTGCCGCATGCACCAACTGCCAGACTGTGGTGGTCGCCGACAAGCAGGACGGCACCGACAAGCAGTACTGCAAGATCCACTGCACCAAGGGCCATGACCTCCAGAGCTGCAAGAAGGTCGAGCAGCTTTTCCAGCAGCAAAATGCTGAATACGAGCGACGCGACAAGGAGAGGGCCCAAGGAGGCGCTGGAGAATCCGGCAAGAAGCGCGCCGGCCGGGGAGGACGCCGCTGCAAGGCCAAGCAGCGGCAAGGAGACAGACCTCCCCGCGGCCGCGACAAGGATGAAGATGACGACGACGACGAAGACATGGATGGTGTCGAGACCAGTGAGCAGGAATTCCAGAAAGCCACAGAGGTCTTGTGCGTTGACGGTGGTGCTTCTCTGCATACTTTGCACCGCCAACTCAAGCAGTGGGTGCGGGAAGTCAATGCGGCGGAACCACCTGTCGAGTCACGCAAGCTTCTGAAATGGTCCAGCACGCCTATCATCTTTGATATTGGGGACCACCCTGATCGCACAACTGCGGTCGGGTGCTTGCCGATGTTGGTTTCACCAACTATCCGCAACCTCAAGGTCAGTAAGATGCTAGTTGATGGTGGGGCCGGCTTGAACCTGATCTCCTCCGCTGTACTCCAGAAACTCCAGATCCCTGACGGCGAGCTTGAAGAGACCGGCATATTCCAAGGAATCAACCCGGGAAGGAGCAAGCCGAAGGGGAAGGTCACGTTGCCAGTAACATTTGGCAGCGAGGTGAACTTCAGGACTGAGAGGGTCACTTTTGACGTTGCCGATTTTCCATTGCCTTACAATGGGATACTCGGTCGTCCAGCACTCGCCAAGTTCATGGCAGCCTCTCACTACGCATACAACATGCTGAAGATGCCAGGCCCGATAAGCGTCATCTCTGTCCCTGGCGACAAGAAGGATGCTCTTATCTGCGTCGACAAGATCTACCGGCAAGCGGCAGCCGCAACAGATCGCAAGTCACCTGCCGTTGAAGCTCCCGGGGGGAAGAAGAAGACCAAGTCCGGCAAGAGTTCTGATGCCCACTCCGGCAAGCGCACCTCTTCGGAGTTCTGCGCTGCCGTCGAGGACGCACCATCGAGCTCCGCCGGCAAGTGTAAGAAGACAATGGCAGCTCCGCCAGAGACCAAGAAGGTGTCCGCCAAGGAGGACGGCACTGGTGGTACCTTCACCATCAGCGCCACTCTCGACCCTAAATAGGAAAGCGCGCTCATTGCTTTCCTGCGGGCGAACGTCGACGTGTTTGCGTGGCAACCGTCTGACATCCCCGGTGTTCCCAGGAAAGTAATTGAGCACCATCTTGCCGTTTGTCCTCATGTGCGACCCGTCAAGCAGAAGGTCAGGAAGCAAGCAGTGGAGCGCCAAGAATTCATCGCAGAAGAGATCAAGAAGTTGGAAGCAGCAGGCCTTGTCAGAGGAGTGCTCCATCCTACGTGGTTGGCCAATCCTGTAGTCATGCGCAAGGCGAACGGGAAATGGAGACTTTGTATCGACTTTACCGATGTTACAAAGCTTGTCCCAAAGACCCATTTCCTTTGCCACGCATTGACCAGATTGTTGACTCCACGGCCGGATGTGACTTGCTTTCATTTCTTGACGCATACTCAGGATACCATCAGATCTTCATGGCAGAAGAGGATGAGGAGAAGACCGCATTCATCACTCCATGTGGCACGTACTGTTTCATACGGATGCCTTTCGGTTTAAAAAATGCTGGTTCAACATTTGCAAGGGTAGTCCATGTCGCTCTTGAGCCACAAATACACAGAAATGTGGAAGCCTACATGGATGACATAGTGGTCAAGAGCAAGGACAAGGCAACTCTGATTCAAGATTTAGACGAGACCTTTGCAAATCTGCGCAAGATCAGCCTCAAGCTCAACCCCGAGAAGTGTGTGTTTGGAGTCTCCTCCGGCAAGCTTCTCGGGTTCTTCGTGTCTCAGCGGGGAATAGAAGCCAATCCTGACAAGATCAAGGCCATTGAGCAGATTGAAGCACCAAAGCGCGTCAAGGATGTACAAAGACTTGCCGGTTGCATGGCTGCTCTCAGCAGGTTTATCTCTAGGTCTGCTGAGCGCGCCCTACCGTTTTTCAAAATATTGAAAAAGGCAGGTCCAATGAAATGGACTCCAGAAGCGGAGGCTGCGCTGCAAGACTTGAAGAGATACATGTCCTCCACTCCAACACTTGTCGCACCTAAGCCACAAGAGAAGTTGCTGCTGTATATAGCGGCAACCAATCAAGTGGTTAGTGCTGCGTTAGTAGCAGAGAGGGAGGCAGATGACGAGCCAGCAACCACGGCAGGCGCATCCAGCGACAAGCAGGGGGCTTCCCCGACAAGCTCTGGTCCCGACAAGGATGGATCTGCGCAGACGCGCGAGGAAATACAGAAGAGAATGGTACAGTGCCCAGTTTACTTTGTCAGTTCCCTTCTGCAGGGGGCTAGGTCAAGGTACTCTGGCGTGCAGAAATTGCTTTTCGGCCTTCTCATGGCCTCGAGAAAGCTGCGCCATTACTTCCAAGCACATGAGATCACAGTTGTCACTCGTTTTCCGCTGAAGAGGATACTGCAGAATCCAGAAGCGACAGGCAGGATTGTTGAGTGGGCACTGGAACTGTCAAGCTTTGGCCTCAAGTTTGAGAGTACTTCAACTATCCAAAGCAGAGCATTGGCAGAATTCATAGCAGAATGGACGCCAACACTAGATGAAGAAATTCCAGAAATGACCATCCCCGTCGAGGAAGCAAGCAAAGAGTGGCTGATGTACTTTGATGGTGCCTTTTTGCTGCAAGGCGCCGGCGCTGGCGTGCTGCTTGTCGCACCCACCGGAGAGCACCTCAAGTACGTAGTCCAGATGCACTTTCCCAAGGAGCATGCAACAAACAATACTGCAGAGTATGAAGGCTTGCTTGCCGGTCTCAGGATCGCGGCAGACCTTGGGATCAAGAAGCTCATTGTCAGGGGTGACTCGCAGCTTGTCGTCTGTCAAGTGAACAAGAGCTATCAGAGTCCGTTGATGGAAGCCTACGTCGACGAAGTGAGAAAGCTAGAAGAGCACTTTGACGGCCTACAGATGGAGCATGTTCCAAGAGCTCAGAACGCCATTGCGATGGCCTATCAAAGTGCGCCGCACTTAAGTTACCTGTGGAACCAGGGATCTTTGTGCTCAAGCTGACTCAACCGTCTGTAACGCCATCAACTGGACAGAGCAAGAAGAGGAAGTTGATTTCTGGTGACTATTTTCCGGCAGAGCTTCCTGAAGCTGCCGCCAAGAAGGTCCCCAAGATCAACACCAAGAGCGCTGAGGAGCAGTCTGCTCCGGCAAGCCCTAGGGTTTGTTCCGTTGAAGCAGAAACTCCCGACAAGTTTTGCTCCGACAAGCTTGCCGGGGAACGTCAAGCTCCGGCAGAGCCGCAGGTTCTCGCCGTAGAAGTGGATGTTCCCGCAGCAGCAGATTTGCCTTTAGTCCTTGTTGTCGAGCCACAAGCTCCAGCATGGACACAGCAGATTGTCCGTTTCCTTCAGACAGGAGAACTTCCCGAAGAGCAAGAAGAAGCGGAAAGAGTAGCCCGGCAGTCAAGTATGTACCAGTTTGTCGACAACACACTGTACAGAAGAAGACTCAACGGTGTGTAATTGAAGTGTATTCACCGGGAAGACGGACAAAAGCTGTTGGCAGAGATACATGGAGGCATATGTGGTCACCACATTGGCGCAAGAGCAGTTGCCGGCAAAGCATTCCGGCAAGGTTTCTTTTGGCCGACAGCCCTCCAGGATGCAACTGCACAAGTAACCAAGTGTGAAGCATGCCAGTTCCATTCCAAGCAGATACACCAACCAGCTCAAGCTCTCCAGACGATCCCTTTATCCTGGCCATTTTCGGTCTGGGGGCTCGACATCCTCGGCCCCTTTCCCCGAGCAGTCGGGGGCTTTGAGTACTTGTACGTTGCAATCGACAAGTTCACAAAGTGGCCGGAAGTGGAAGCAGTGAGGAAGGTGACAGCACAGTCGGCAGTCAAGTTCTTCAGGTCGATTGTTTGTCGTTTCGGGATCCCTAACAGGATAATCACCGATAACGGTACGCAATTCACGAGCCACACCTTCATGCAGTACGTCCAAGATCTTGGCGCCAAGGTCTGCTTCGCTTCTGTTGCTCACCCGAGAAGCAACGGTCAAGCGGAGAGGGCAAATGCTGAAGTGCTGCGTGGGCTCAAGACCAGGACTTTCGACAGGCTGCACAAGTGCGGAAGAAACTGGATCGAGGAGCTGCCAGTGGTTCTTTGGTCGATCAGGACGACGCCAAATCGAGCCACTGGCCAGACACCTTTCGCTCTAGTCTATGGAGCAGAGGCAGTTCTCCCCACGGAACTCGTATACGGGTCACCTCGAGTGCTCGCTTATGATGAGCTTGAGCAAGAGCAGCTGCGACAAGATGACGCGCTACTCCTTGAGGAAGACCGTCTTCAGGCTGCTGTACGAGCTGCTCGCTACCAGCAAGCTTTGCGCCGCTACCATAGCCGCAAAGTTAACGCCAGAAGTCTCGAGGAAGGTGACCTTGTTCTTCGGCGTGTTCAGTCCGCCAAGAATTCCAACAAGTTGACGCCGAAGTGGGAAGGCCCTTACCGGGTGAAACGAGTCACTAGGCCTGGCGCTGTCCGCCTTGAGACCGAAGATAGCATTCCGGTGAGCAATTCCTGGAACATTGAGCATCTTCGTAAGTTTTACCCGTAAGGCGCGGTTGCCGGAACCTGTTCCGGCAACCACCTTTTGTACAAGTCTTGCCGTTGTTGCATGTAATCCTTTGTACAAAGCCGGGCGCAGACCCCATGCATAAGTAAAGCTCATATGCTCTGCACATCTTGTCAATTTCATGCTTTCTATTTTTTGCATATGTGATCTGACACTTTGTGCAGCACCTACTCCCCGGTAAGCAATAACGAGCCGTAAGGCTCCATATCTTTATTTTCTCCTCTTTCTTTTTTCTCAAGGAAAGAAAGGTTCCCTCGCCCACAAGTTTGCCGGGGGGAAAGGAGAAGATAATGGTATGGACTAGGCGTCGTTCAAGAAAGTTTCGCCTTACCAGGAAGCAAACAACAGAAAAGCTAAGTTGCCAAAGTTTGAGCAATCAGATTTTTTAAATTTTTAAGTTATCTCCCTTGAACGACCGCACTTTGTATGGAAAACCTGTGCGCGGAGGAACCAACTCGTAGCTAGTTGCGCCCTTACTTTGTTTTGAGTCCGCTCAACAACTTAAGTGAGCTGCGACTAGTTGCGACAAGGTTTCTTGTCGGTAGCGGCACCGCCAGCAGGCTGGTGACGTCCCGCACTCAGCGCTCGCGGCTAAGGTGCCTGCACCGGCAAGTTCCCTAAAAGCGTAGGGCAAAAACATACAAAGAGAGGAATCAAGTAAAGGGAATAACATTGCAATCATTACCCGGAATAGAGTTATATTACAAGGTAGCTTGTCGCGGCTCTAACAGATTGTTCTCATAACATGACCAGCAGCGACAAGAAAAGAAGAAAACGGGCGGCCTAGTCTACGCGATCGCCCTCAATCCTCTTGATCCCGCTCACCTTGTCCACAATGGGTGCGACAAGGGTCTTGAGCGCCTCCAGATCAGCATCCGGCGGCAGGGTCTTGAGGACGTTGGTGAGGTTGAGGCCCGGGTTGCGGAAGGCCACCTTCACCAACACCTTTTGAAGAGCCGCGCAGATCTTGCGCGACTCGTCGGCCAGCTGCTTTGGGATCTTCTCCCGGAGCCGCTGGAGGGCCGTCGCCACGCCTTTGAAGAGGACAAGGTGAGCTTGGCGCTGGGTTGGAGGTTCTCATCAGAGGGATACCCGAGATCCTCCACCCCCAGCTGCGCCAGCTCCCTGTCGATATCTGCGGCAGCATTCACGAGACCCTCCGTCCAGTGCTCCACATTCTCCCTAAAAGCATTCTGGGCGGCGGCAGCACTCGCCAGCAGCGCCTTGTCGGCCTTGATCTCCTCCTTCAAGGCCACCTCCTGCTCCCTGGCGCCGTCCAGCGTCTTGGTCAAAGTGGTCAGCTTCAACTCAAGATCTGCGTTGGAGTCCTTGGCGGCGCTAAGCTCTTTGCCCTTCGGCGAGACGAACCTGCAGCTCTGAGTTGCTGTGGGCGTCCTTCTCCCGCTCACGCTTGAGCGCGGCAAGCTCTTCACCACTCGCCTTGAGATCGGCCTCCAGCTGCGCCACCTTCGTCTCCAGCTCCTTCTTGGCGGCCTCGGCAACTGCGGCAGCATCCTCTGCTTGCTTAAGGGCTCCGCCGAATTTTTGCTCACGCGCGGCAAGCTCCTCCTCGTGGCTGTCGAGGTTAACTTTCCGCTGCGCCAGCTCGCCCTCCTGCGTAGACAGCTTCTCAGTGGCAAGCCGCTGTTGCTCTTCAACTTTGGCCTTCTCGAGGAAGAAGGCCTTCTGCACTTCAGCGAGTTGCTCCCGCTCCTCTGCCAGGGACCGGAGAGCTTCCTGGTTGAGACCCCGGAGCTCCTCCGCGCGCTTCTCGATGTCCGCTCCCGCCTTCGCGACAAGCGCCTCGCGGGATTCCAGCTTGGCTTGCCGCGCGCGGTAGAGCGACAACAGCTTCCGCAGTAGCCGCTCCTCCTCAGGCTCGCCGCTGCTGCTGCTCGGCGCATCAACTAGCGTCAGCCCAGCGGAGGCGAGCACCTCTCCATCAAAGCTCTCTCCCTCGACCGGCGCCCTGGAGCTTGACGCCCAGGGGAGGTTGATGAAAACGCCATCGCCGGCCTTCAAGTAGACGCCTGGCTAGGGCTCTTCGGAGCCTGGCGCTGCGGCAGCGGCGGACGGGTCGGCGGTCGACGTAGCGCCTGGCGCTCCTACGGCCTCAGGGCCGTCAGTGCGATCGCCAGACCCCTCGCCAGCTGCTGTGGCGGCAGCTTTGGCGGCCTCGTCGCCGGCGGGATCATCAGCGCCGGCTGCTTCTTCAGTGGCAACGGCGTCGTCGGCAGCAACCTCGGTCTCCATTGGCTCCGCAGCAGATGGGTTTGATGGCCGGAAAAATGAGAAAAGTCAAGCAAATACCCAAAAAGAAGAAGAACCCAAGGGAAGCTTTGAAGAGAAGATTACCTGTACTGGGTTCGGCAGTCGTAGTCTCCGCCGCTGAGGGGACACTGGTGCTGTCCCTTGTCGGAGAACTCTCCCTTGCCGGAGGACTCTCCCTTGGCATTTCGGGGGCGGCCTCCGGGCGCTCCTGGTGGGGCTGCTCTGCTCCTACACAAACCAACAGTCAGATGTCAACAAAGAAAGAGTATCAATGCGCGCCTAACAGCGGAAAGCGAACCATATACTTACGCTGGGGGCTGCTCTGGAGAACAGTTGCCGGGTCCGGCAAGGTTGTCTCGGACGCACCCCCTGCTATCGCGGTGGGTTCGTCCTCGATGACAATCACTGGGACCCTGGCTCTCTTCGCTGCTCTCTGGGCCAGAGTCCTAAAAAGGAATAAGTTCAGAGTAAAGCAAATGAGATACAAGACAAAACAGCAAGAATTGAAGAACTACAAGTACAACAAGAGAATCTTACTCTTCTTCTTCCTCGTCGGAGCTGAACGTGGAGAAGTCGAAGTCCGGCTCACGTCCGGCGCGAGGATGCGGAGGAGTAGTTTCCCTTGGCTGCTTGGCGGGAACAGTGGTGATGGTCTGAGACGACCCCGCTCCGGCTGCCGCCACAGCGTGAGAAGCGGCAGGAGCAGAAGCGGTGGTCCGGTGGACCCCGCTCCAGTTGCCGTAGCAGCGTGAGGTGCTCCCGCGGCAACAGTGCTTGCCGCGGTGGAGCGTGTCGCGCGGCGCGGCGACTGTTGACTCGCCCGCCGCCCCGCTACGTCCCCGGCCTTGCGGAGACGCCTTCTTGGTGGGGATGGAGGCTCTGCTTGCGGCGAGCTGCCTGAAGATGAGGAGGAAGAGGAGTTGATCTCCAGCGAGCCGCTCGTATCCTCGGCGGGATCGCTTGACTCGGCGTCATTCCCGGCAAGCTCTTTCTCCCCGACGAGCTCCTCTCGCTCGGCACGGCTTGCCGCCTCTGCTGCCTCTGCCTCCTCCACGGTGAATCCAAATTCGCCCGCGGCTGCGGCTGCCGCCGCCTCTTCCAGCCTAGTGGCGATGTGTGTCATCTTCGCATCAGTGGTGTCGCGGGTGAGGCCATTCTTTTTGTCGGAGCGGACCGGCACTTCTACCAAGCCGTCGAAGAGCTCCTGCACGACGTCGTCTGTAGGCTCTTGCCAAGTTGGGACAATTCCATGCGAATTGCACAGCGGCATCATTGCACGGATGCGGTCGAGCACGGAGCTGTTGCACAGCGGAACGACACCCTTCGGCAACCTGAACACTTCGGGATGTTGAGGGTCGTACTTGAACAGCTCCTGGAGCATCGCGTTAAGCTCCAGAACAGTGAAGTTGAAGTTGAGGCCCGGACGCAGCCTCATGATATCCGCCGCATTCTTGAATTCCCAGGCGGGTCTCCTCCGTTCCTGCAGGGGGCGATGCGGCGGCGAAGAAAATCTGCGCCAACAGCGCCTACAGTGAGCCCGGCAAGCCTGAGGCATTGGATCCGGGTGACGGCAATCTTTAGCCTATCGTCTTCCGGGGCCACGTCACTCCAATCGCTGCCGCGTGCTACTGGGGCTTGGCGCCGGGCGGTAAACGGCTGCGAGTTCTCCTCGACAATCCAGCACCAGTCTACTCTCCATTCCTCCCACTTGCCGCGGAACTCTCCCTCCAGATAAGTGTCCTTCTTGCCGGCCCTCGAGATCCAGGCGATTCCGCCGGATAAAGGCTCTCCTCTCTGTACTCGGGGCATAAAGAAGTGGCGAAAAAGGGCTACATTGGGATAGACTCCGACAAAGTTTTCGCAGAGACGTGCGAAAACTGCCATGGTCAGAACAGCATTGGGGGTGAAGTCAAGGAGGCGGAACCCGTAGGTGTTCATAATATCGCAGAAAAACTCAGAGAAAGGCGGGCAAAGCCCGCAGTATAAGAACAAGGCGAAGAAAGGATATCCATTTGGAGCCATTTTCCAAGCGGCAGCTGGAAGTACCTTCGTGTGCGGATGCGCTCGCGTCTCCGTCGACCAGAAGAGGTAGTAATTCTCCCTCAGCTCCCTCGCGGTGAGCTTGGGGTGGGGAAGATTGCCCGCTCCTTTCGCAGCGCCGCAAGCCGCTGCGCCTCGGTCGACTTCACAACCTTCCCTTTGTCGGCTCTCGGAGCCATGGCGGAAGTGGTGGAGGAGGTCGACGGCGTTGGTGGTGCTGGTGGCGATGGGGGGCGGGGCGCTGCTCTCTTTCAGCTTTGGCAAGACGAGGGAGCGGCGGAGGTTTCCGAGATTAGAGTAGCAACCGGCGAATGGGCGAACTACCCCTGTTTCCCATGCTTATAAAGAGGGAGGGGGCGGACGTTCCGCCTTTCCAAATAAAGAAACCACCCACGATCTCTCCCACGACGCCGCATTCAACGCGTGCCGTTCGGGGAGGGCGTGGTGGATAAGGGGAGAGATACGGCGTAACCCAGGCCGCGCATGCCCGTGCCCTGTTTTGGGCCTGGCCCAACAGCGCTCGGCACCGTGTATGGCCCAGGCCCGGGGGCTCCTGTCGGTGTACTAGAGTAGGGGTACCCTAGTATCCCGAACTTGTGCACGGGCAGTCGCAGCATCCCGCGGCAAGGCTTGCCGGGTGACCGCCAAGGTCCTCCGTGGTTCCTTTGGAGCCATTCAAGGACAAAGTATCCAAGCCAAGGAGACAAGACCCCGGCAAGAGGAGCTTGCCGGGAAGGCCAACCAAGGCATCTCAAGGAACTTGCCGCGACGCGCCACGCGTCCCGGCAAGGCCCGGTGAGCGACAAGCTCCCGGACGCGACAAGACAACGACCGCGGCAAGGTGCTTGCCGCGGCAAGCCACCACTCTGTGCCCGCGCTCATGCACATCCACCAACGTGTCGCTCTGGGACCCTTCCAGGCGTACGTGGTGGGAGGCTGTGCAGCCAGCGGTGCGCGGTGGCAAGCGGCGCTGACAAGATTGCCATCGTGGCAAGCGGTGGCGTCCCTGACGGTCCCTTTTGCACTATTTAGGCGACGCAGACAGGCATTTAATGCCCTTGTCCCCTGCCGTCAGGGTTAGGTATGATACACTGTAGCAGGTAGCTGTACCAACCGCAACACCTTTCCATTTTTACCCTTGTCTATGTTGCCACCTGTCGGTGACCCCTTGAGCATATAAAAGGAGGCCCATGCGCAACGTAGAGCGGGGGAGAAAGGGAACACTCACGCTCGGTCTCGTTAGCTACTGGGGTATACTGTAGCACCCCGCGCTCCCGAGCAAGAACTCAACACAAACCACAAAGCAGGAGTAGGGTTTTACGCATCCGTGCGGCCCGAACCTGGGTAAACTGCTCGTGTGCTTCGCCTCGATCCGCTCTTCATGCGACCCTTGCCCTCGCCGAATCGAAAGGGACTCGGTCCGCCGGTCCCATAGGTGCTTGTGGATTAGTCCCCCGACATGGTCCATACAACTGACGGTCTCCAACTTCATCCCACATACTCTTGGGGTATCACACATATCAAGACAAAACTCATATTCATTTTGTCTGAAATCCACGCAGTGGAGTATCCTTAACTTTTCCAGGGGTCAAGGGTTCTTACAGGGTACTACCACCCTTAAAATGCACAAATCTTCCATAGACCATATTTCTCTTATCCTCGAAAATGGTCAAAATCTTTCTTCATAGAGTAACAACTCATAAAATCCAAATAGTACCCACAATACTAACTTTATTGATTCTCAAGGTATTACAATCTCCTGCACTTCCATTACATGTCTCAACTCAACACCTTGATACAAAAGAGTTGTTCCCGCTACTTCTACTACTACTACATTACTTCTCACAGACACAACTAACTATCACAAGTCTCCTTCTCCTTGGGGCATTCTCTGGCAAAATGCCCTGCTCCATTACAACGAAAACATATTACTTCTGACAAGTCTCGAGGTTTCCTTGTGATCATATAGCCTCCTTGGGTCCTTGGCTTCCTTTTGGGGCAATTGCTGGGGTAGTGCCCTGACTCCTTGCACCTATAACAGGTGATATGACTCAGATCCTTCCTAGAATCCAATCTACTTCTCTTTCTGTACTTTTCCATTCCAATCAGGGCTTCTATTTCCTGTGGGTCATACTCTACTTCCTCTGTCGGAAATACTACTAGATCCCCATTCAAACAATTTTGGGAGATGTGTCCTTCTTCTCCACATGAATAGCAAGACTTAGTGCAGGGTTTACTCGGGTCTTCTTTAGGTGTGTCCTCCAGCTCTTCCTTCATCACAGTTTCTTCTAAAATTTCCATGAGGGCTCCTTTCATTACTTCTTTCTTCTGCTGGATGGTTCGTTGTACCATGGGGTAAATGTGACACTGAGCAGGATAGTGGGTAGTCCCTTCACACAAGAAACAAGTAATCTGCCTAGTTGGGCATTCTTCAACTGGGTGACTTCCTTCGCAATTAGGGCATTCATCCTTGTGTTCTTTATGGGTTTGTCATATTTCTCCACAAATCTTGCATGCACAAGGTTTCTTCATATCCTTTCCATAAGGCTTCAACTTCTGGGACACAAGATGAGATCTTTGCAGAGTAAACTTAAATTCTTTCCAAGTGGTTACTCCTTGCCATCCATTCATGGTTTGGTACATCCTCCACCAAGTAGCAGCACCTCTTTCAAAGCACTTGAAGAGCATGCTGGGTCATATCCTTTCCGGCTATAGGGTTATTCTTCATGCGATCTTCCATGTTCTGAATCCATCAGTCCGTCTCCAACTGACTCATCGGTCCAGAAGATACAAGCTCATTTCCATTCATCCTCTATTGGGTCCATGGGTTTGGGGTGAGATAAGAGAGATAGAGAGGGATACACACAATACAAACAAAGGTTTTGAAAAGATAGATTTTATTGTGGCTGTCAAAAAACATCAAACAAATGACAGCTCACAATCGTCGCATCTAACGTACGTATATAACAGGGGTTTGGTCTTCTAAAGGTCAACGTTGCCAAACTCTTCAAGTCTTGTTCCTGACTTCGATGGCTTCTTCCAATCGTGCTTATCCTTCTCAAGTCCTTTTGCCAGATCATTTTTGTTGTCGCAAAGTCTATCATGACGTCCTTTAATATTTCTGGAGTTGCGTTCCAAACTTCTGGGTTTCATCAACCTCGACATGAACCATGGTCCTACTGTCCTTCAGTTCTTGACAAATCTCTGGTATCTTGAGGTTGTAGCTCCTCTAGCTTGGCTGCCTTCAGCTTCTGGGTTTTGAGTTCTTCATGAAATGCTTCCTTGTCATATACAGCTTCCTGGAGCTCCATCTTAAAATTCTTGATGTACTACTCCAGATCCTGGCGATACACCAGCTAAGGTTAAAACTTCATCTTACTGATAGGTGCTCCATCAGCCTTATTCCATCCAATCCATTCTGAAGAAATGCATCCTTAACTCAGCACGGTGACAATAGCATCAGCGGGCGATGACATCACGGATAACTGTGTTTCTGCTCTTGTCATTTCCATGAGCTATCATTCCATAGTTGATATCTCCTGCCTTAGGGTTTTCTTGACAAAACTTTGAGTTCTCATGCTCCATGTTATGGTCTTTCTCTGATACACCTTGATCTCAGGTATTGACAACTTCCAAAGTCTGCCAAGTTCCATAAGTGTAGCTTTCCTAGGTCATATAAAAAATCTGGGAGTTCTTCGGAGCCTCCAATTCTCCTAGTCTTCAGAGTCTTCAACAGTTG
The DNA here is from genome assembly GCF_003073215.2 of Triticum urartu. Lineage (NCBI taxonomy): Eukaryota > Viridiplantae > Streptophyta > Magnoliopsida > Poales > Poaceae > Triticum > Triticum urartu. Next base: position 115,273,573 of record NC_053027.1, on the reverse strand, counting down.
TAGTTTCCATTATCATAATGTATGGTAAAATCCTCTTCATTCCGAATGGTCTCAGTTGTCTGATATCTTTTACTTCTTGGAGTGGTCTCATTAGTCGATTCTTTGTGTGGTCAAAAGGGGAAAGGGGTATGGTCTCAGGGAATATTTGAATAAGCTCAGAAGAGAGGAGAGGTAAAAGTTCTTTTTTGAAAAGAAAGTTATAGAGAAAATCTTTCCTATGGGTTTGCCAATTTCTAGGGTCACATCCTACAGTCAACATGTGCTCTGATACCATCTTGTAGCGACCCAACCTCAGACGGGCAAGTCTCTATGCTTACGTGTCATCCCTGGATCGGTATGCTGACACACACAGTACTCGAGGATTTATAACAGAGGTAAATCACATGTATAAAGTAACGTAAATACTATTACCTCAATCCATATAGCGGAAGTAACAAAGGTTGTGGATTCCCATCAACACCAACGGCAAAGTTGAGTGTAGAAATCGTAACCCTAATGTATCACTTACTCGTCGTAAGATAATCCTGCAACATGAGACGTTGCAGCCACAAAGGGTCAGTACATTGAATGTACTGGCAAATTCACACCATAGGATAATGATGAATAAAGGCTATCACTACATGCATATTTGGCTGGTGGAAAAGCTCTATGGTTATAATGTTTTTGCGAAAAGCCAATTTTTCCCTACTGCAAAGGAATATAATTTATTTAACTACAAAGTTGGTTAAAAATTATTGAGAAGGTTCCTCCAACTCAATCCCAAATTAACATCAATAACCCAACAAATTACTTAAGTAATGTGATGAGATACTTAAGATACTCCAAGTACTAGATACTCAAAAATTTCCATAACCGGGGACACGGCTAACCATGATTAGTTTGTACACTCTGCAGAGGTTTGCGCACTTTTCCCCACAAGACTCGATCGCCTCCGTTAAATTTTCTCGCACTACATGGTGTTTGAGAAACGGATGACCGAGACACAGTCTTTCAGAAACAGTAACTCTCTACTCCGGGCAGACCATACCAGACCTACAACCCACTACCTGCTGATCCACCTCTTCAAGACCTTTACGTAACTTACTCAACTATGCTACAGCCCATAATAGCTTATGGCTGCACACAGAAGTTTCTAGCATGAATAATCTCAGTTCCCTTTGAGCCTGGGTGGCGGTCCATAGGAAGATCACACGAGTACTCCGAAATTTCCAAAAATACAGGCAACACTGGGTACTCCAGGTGCCTCAATCCACCCAGATGTGTATTTAAGTTGCCACCTTAAGTTGAACCATTAATTAACAATCTCACATCTGTCATGGATTTCACTCACCCAAACCATGTCTACGAGCATAGCATAGCAATATAGGCAAGCGTAGAAGTAACTCCTGAGGGTTTGAATGTAACAGGGCAATAGGTTCTACCTCATCAACTACTTCCCAACCCACATGTTAATGCCATCCTAACCATGCAATGTTTGAGGATTGGAACTAATGCATAAAAACTGGGTGATAAAGGGGTATGCTCAAAGTGTTACTTCCCTGCAATGTTGATGAAGATGATTCACAATCAAAACTCTTGATAGTTCTACTCGTCACACTCCGGTCAATCTATCGTAAGCAAGCAATAGTAACCACACATAAGCAATCACTCAGAAGATCGGGAAGAACGAAGAACAATTCAGAAAGCATCAAAACCAAGAAAATAACTCTCACAACATAAAACAATTTCTAACAGTACCCAAATTATGTGTATTTGGCCTTATCGGAAATTTTAGGTCAAGAGCTTCGATTTAAAAAAAGAATCAACTCAAACGGAGCTACGAAACTCAAGTTATGATCAAACGAAGTTTGAATTCAAATCTGGTCTAATTCAGATTTTAAACTTTCAAAAACATGTTTGAGTTGGACTACTAGATAGAGGAGATCATAACAAAGAAGTGGGCGTTGGTTTCGTTGGATTTGGATAAACGGGTAAAAAGATGTGATCGATCGAAGAACAGGGACTAAACTATAATTAAAATCATCACCGATAGGTCCCTGGCGAAAATAAACAGAAAAAGGAAAAACTAAATAATGAACGTTCGTTTTCTAAGCCTAATCAGCGAACGTTCTCTAAATAATCTAACCAAAAACAAAACCAGTTTATATAAAAAACCAAAAAGAAACCGAAAACAAAACTAAAAGAAAAACCCGATGAACCGGGCGGTTTATACCGGTTCGGCCGGATCAGGTCCTGTGGTGGCAGTTCGGTCAACTCGGTGACGGGGCGAGCATCTCCGGCGAGTCCGGCCATGGGCGTCGGCGGCTCCGACGCGGTAGCAGGCGATGGCAGGCGGCGGGGTGCGGCGTGGTGACGGGAGGGCGGCGCGGCGCGGTAGGCGGCGGCACTAGCGAGCGGCGGCGCGGCAAGGGCGGCTGTGGTGGCGGCGGTGCGCGAGATGCGGCGGCGGAGGCACGAGCAAAGAGGGGAGGAGGGGATCCGGGGCGGCGCTTATATAGGTGGCGGGGGAGGCGCGAGGCGTGGAGGAGGGGGCAAGCGGAGGCGGCGGCGGGAGTTCGTGCGGAGCACGGCGGCGGTGACGCCATGCGGGTGCGGGAGTCTGTCCCGAGCTCGGGGACAGGCGCAGGCGAGCGGCTTGGGCCGGTTGGGCCGTTGCCTGGCAAGCTGGGCCGGCCCGGTCGGTCCGGAGAAGATTTAAAAAAACATTTTCGAGACTATTAAGATAATAAAAACGAAATAATTAAAAAATATTATATAGGCATATAATATATCAGAATTTTCAGAAAAAGGTTGTCTACAACATGAACATTTTCCTAGCATTAAATAAAATTCACACAAATTCAGATAATTCAAAGAGTGCTCCTGCCCTACTAAAATCCAATAAAAATCATTAAAAAACCAAAATGATTTCAAACTTATTTATCTCCAATTTTCTGATGTAGGGACTCATGTTACCCTATTTTCCATGTATTTTATTTTTGGAGAAAAATAATTTGAATAGAACCGAAATAACTCCGAATTGAAAATAATTTCCAAAAGGACTTTAAATTTGATCCTTTTAAACTTCCAACTCATATTTCATATATTTTGAAGAAGTCATTTTATCTTCTCTCGTGAAAATCATTGACTTTCTTTAAGTTCTGAATTTGAAATATTTTCAAATGAAATTCAAATCTTTTTAAAACCCTTTTCATTTAAATAAATGGAAGAAGTCATGTCATCTTCTCTCTAGGGTTTTGTATTTGAAAGTATTTGAATTCACGGAGATCATAAAAGCAAAATTAAAGTTTGGGAAAGTCCTTTTATTCCCTCTCATTTAACTTTCAAAAGTTTCAAAATTCACTCAATCAATCACACAACAATCAAACAAACAATCAATCTATCTATTTATTATAACATTCCAAAATTTAGAATTTTGGGATGTTACAAATGGGAAAACGCAGAACAAACTAGATAAGGAATAGATATATTATTGGTTGAAAAAGGGATAGAAAGTGGCGGCTGGTGGACAAGTCAACAGAGTATGTCCAGTATTAGATTTGTTGCTCTCACATAGTAAAAGGTCTCCAGGATTAGAATTGCTGCCCTCACGTAGTAAAAGGTCTCCAGGATTAGATTTGCTTCCCTCACATAGTAAAAGGTCTCCAGGATTAGATTTGTTGCCCTCACATAGTAAAAGGTCTCCAGGATTAGATTTGCTACCCTCACAGAGCATGAACAAACTCGGCATCACCACTTTATGCCTCCTTGTAGGTACATTGTGCTGATGCGTCCACTGTGGCATGTCCTTATACCAACCTTTTGCTGTTGTTAATGTAAGGGTGCATGTAAAATGAAGCAATCACACTGTTACCTTAAGGACATGTCTAACCGGTGTTATTGTTAATCTAATGCCTCCAGTGATATGATGCAATTAAATTGTGTTACAAATGGTACTCCTGTTGTTTCCCCCAGTATGATAAGTAAGTTGCTCCTTTATGCCGCTGAGTGTCCTAGTATCCCCATGGTCCCATGCCCTTAAACCAACTCTTTAGCTGCTGTTGATTTACTGTATCTAGTAAACAAGCAATGCCACCATTAAAGTAATCTCATATTTGACGAATGTCATTGTTGATCGTAATGCTTCCGGTAACATGAAGCATTGCTGACATTTTAACATTTCTACTGTCCTTGCGTGATTTCCATGAACATAATTAAGATTCTTCTTTTCATTTCGTGTTTGTTTCGTATATTCTTATTGACCAGCAACTGTTTACTTTATATCTTTTTGTGCAGATAGGGATATCCATTTCACCTTGTTGCTATTGTGACCTTTTGGCGAACTGCACAAAACACTTTTTTGGAATGAGTGTCTTGTGCAGTTCAACTAAAATGTCACGTGGGCAACATCTCTCAATTTTGGTGGAACTGAACAAAATGGTGATTGGAGTTTCCAAAATCTCCATTAAATTCTGCTGGTAATCTCGTGCAACATTTTATTAGCCTTTGCAAGATGAGCCGTCACTGTCACCACAATGGCACTTTATTTTAGTGGAATTGCACAAAAGGATAAGAAAATTATAGTTGCACCTTGCATGAGCCGGACAGCCAACCTTAATGTTCCTCAATTTTAATGCAACTACTAAAGAAGAACCTGCCGGCTCACGAGAGCAAGTACTTCTTGCTAGCTGAATGATGCAATCTTTGCTTCATTTCAGGTGAACTATAGAAAAAGGCGCATGAATTGAATCATGGAACTCCAGGCATGCCTCATCCGAGTGGAGCTTCAGGTTTAGTTCAAGGAGTGCCACTATTATAGTAATCATGCTCTTCTTATCTATGTTGTGCAAACAGGAATACTCAACTACAGATGTTGTGACTATCAAGAGCATTCGCCAAGTTCTTGGGTTGTATGACACGGCTAGCCAAGATGGATTTAATCCTGATATTCACTTTATCAAAGGGCTCTAATGGGTTGCTTATGAATCTTGCAAGCTGGGAATCAATGAGATGTGTAGGCATCTTTGTTGTACTTATTATTTGAATCTTTTTTGCTGGTTATGAATCTTGCAAGCTGGGAATCAATGAGATGTGTAGGCATCTTTGTTGTACTTATTATTCCGATCTTATTTGTTGGTTCTGAATCTTGCAAGCTGGGAAACATGGCATGATGATGCAGATGACAACAACCATAACAAACAGTTCAAACTTGGTAGTATTATCATTGTGAAAGTGCGACAAATGTGTTGATCGTGTGCGTCTTGAGAATAATAATTCTAATTGTTGTGCATGTTGATCATGTGGCACTGGTAGAACGAGCCAATGCATTGCTTGTTTTAAGTATAAATTTCTATTAAAGCTAATTAAATTTAAGTAAAGTGACCACTAACTCTTGTTATTGCAGTACCAATATAGACCCGCTCATGAACCGACGTGTGGCCGGAGTAGGTTTCTTAATGGAGGCATTTGAATGCGCTGAGGGTGCATCTTCTGCCGGGCGTGCAGCGGGCAAGGGAGGGGTAGTAACTGTAGTCGCCTTTACACACTCAGTTTACTATTGAATCTAGTTCCCCAAGAGCTGAAAAACAAACTGCTGTCATCGCCTACCCACTCGTTCACTTGAAGAGACTCCAATGGCGATCCGAGGGGTGAGCCTGCTGGATATGGACTTCAGCAAGGAGTTCCCCTTTGAGTTCGCCGCTCAGTCCTATGGCTGCACCAAGTTGAATGTGATGTACACCAACGATCCAGACTCGGTGAATCTTTGCCTCGCCGAGTTCAAGCAGTACCTACCAGACGAGAAAGCACAAGGATGCAGGACTAGACCCTGTGCCCGTCCATTCGTCTCCTGACAGGGACTAGCGGATCGCCGTCGCCCAGCTATGTGTGCGGGACGAGGTTCTCGTCTACCACTGTTGTAGGGCCAGCAGAGGTTCTGGAGCATTCACCCGTTTCATCGGCAACACCGACTGCACCTTCGCTACGATGGAGAGAAGGAAGAACGCGACGATTCGGCCATCTGGTGCAACAAGCTTGTCGACATCCAGAAGCAATACAAGATCATCGGCAATGGGAAGGAGGAGGACTCCGTGGTTGACCTCGCCGAGACCATCATCGACCCCTGATACGCCAACATGAAAGAAGACAACAATACCGAAGGACCTAAACACGTGGGAGGTACCTCTGAATCTAGCCTACATAACCTACACGGCCAAGGACGCATACGCATGCTCTGACATGTATAGGCGGGTCTTGGACATGAGGGCGTGTCTGCTTCCCATAACTGACGAGTACACGGACAGCCGCAGCGTCATGATCAAGCGTGCCAAGAAGGTCTTGATGTTGTACTTTATCTATTTATAAGCACCTTTATCATCTGAGTGTTTCATGCATTAGCCTATGTGTCGTAATTATCTGTTTTGTCCCAAATATTTCTTTTAAGAACTCATTAACCTGTTTGCTTTTTTTAGTGCCTATTTGCTTATGTATGTAACTAGTTCACTCGTCCGTAAAAAAACTAGTTCACTCGGCTGTCGTTCTTTGAATCTCCTTCCTCCCAACATATTCCCCTTCTCAGGTGGACCCGGCAGGTCTTGTACACAGACATATGGGACCAACCACCTATCCATTTGCATTTCTTTATTTTGTTCAATCTTTCGTCCTCTTCCTATATAGCGGCTGGCCATCATAGCCTATGGCGTTGGCCAGGCCATCCCTCTACTTCTACAAATTGTTCGGCGGCGGCAGCTCCACTGGCCCACCCTGCACCCAAACAAGTCAACCCTCGTACTCCCCTCCGCCTGCGTCTTCCCCTGCTCCAGTTCGTTTGGTCCAAGGTCTCGACGTCGTCCTCCGCCTTGGTGCTCTCGCCGCGGTGCTGCCGTATGTCGTTCCCAACATTGTCAGCAAAACAAGAGGAATCAGGAGACAACTGTTTGTCCCGGGCCCACCAGGTCCATGGCCTAGGTTTTGTTGTTTAACATGGGCAGCCCACGACATGTTTCAACATTTTTTGGATCCAGCAGGTATCAAGCGGCCTCTGGGCCTCCCAACCTAGCTTTTCTATAACATTAGCAGACCAAGTTATGTTTGTTTTTTCAAGACGACGCACAGCTCAGTTCTATTTTTCTATAAGAATGCAAAATTGAACCTATGTTTTCTATAAGAATGCAAAACTAAACCTATATTTATATCTTATTTTATTACATATAAATATATAATAGAAACAATATAAGATTCTGTTAAACCTGTCATTTGTCCAACCATTTTATGGACCTTCCCACCTCCTTTATTTTTCATTTTCATTAATCCTATACCTGAATTTTCTCCCACTTTCTTTTTTGACGTAAACTGAGTTTTCTCCCAGTACTTTTCCCTAGAACCAACTCAACTGTCCCACGTCTAGCCTAAACAATAATAATACCCCATGTCCTATTAACTCATCAAATTAAAATGATATTTTATATTGTAAATTGAAAGTTCTTAAAAAATAATTATTATTATTATTTATGTATAACTTGGCAAGTTAACTCCTAGTGATTGCGTACATAAGCTTACAAAGATTTTACTGGCCAATGCAGTAATAGACGTGCAATCATGTGTTTATGTTTTTATAACATTTCTCCATCTAGCCCAACATGATATTTTCACCCAGCCCAACAAGTCCGCGGATTTCGAGAAAAAATGCAAATGGGCTTTAAATTCTACCATATATATAAACGGGTTGCATAGATGCTACATCATTGTTTCACCTAGCCCACCAAATGGACTAAAAACAAATGGACTGGCTGACATGTGGGCCAGTAGGTCGAAGCCTAAGCAAGGCGTTGGATTTACATCCAACGGCTGGCATTCCGCTTCAATCTCTCGTCTTCTTCCCCCTTCGCTGCTGGGACCGCCTGCTCTAGGATCCGACATCCAGCGGCGTTGTTTTGCGCGCCTCAGCGAAACGCTACCCCGCTGACGGCCAAGCCATCCCTCCACTCCACACCTCCTGTTATTCTCTACCGAGTGTAGGCACCCCGCAACCGAACCATACAAGTTTCCCACTCCTCTCCGTCTGCGACTCCACTACCGCGTCTTTCCCATCTCCGGGTCGTTCCAGTCTGGGGCCTCGCCGTCGTCCACTGCCTCGCTGCGCTCGGTGCAGCGTGGTCAACAAACAAGAGTCATCGGAAGAGAACTGTACATGGAGAGCTTGATGGCTGGGACCCACGAGGTCCATGGTCGCACGCAAGGAAAGTTCCTCCTTATTAAGCTGTTTCCTCCCCCTGACTGCTGAGACCCACCGGCCGTATCTTTGCACGGAAGGAGGTGCCTCCTTGTTATGCAAAAAAACCATTCCTCCCGATGACAGCTGGGCCCCGGCAGATTTGGTGGCTGACTTGTGGGCCTACTAAGCAGATGTGTACGCAGCGCTTTGTCAACTTAATCAACAAATTATTCTAGCAGCTGGACCGTTGGATGTTAATCCAACAACCGTGCTCCTTCTTCAACCTCTGTTCTTGCCCTTGTCTCCCGTGGGCGGCAGTGCTGCCGCGCACCCGAACCAGTCAAGTTTGCCACTCCTCTCCATCTGCAACTCCATTGCCGCGTCTTCCTCATCTCCGGGTCGTTCCAGTCTGGGGCCTCGTCGTCGTCCAACGGCCATGGTGCGCTCGGCACGGTGTGGTCAACATGGTCAACAAACGAGAGTCATCGGAAGATGACTGTATGTGAGAGGCTGACAGTGGGGACGCACCATGCCCATGGACACATCCTTTTTACCCTGAAAAATAATGTTTTCTCCCCCTGACTGCTGGGACCCACTAGCTACATGTTCGCAAGCAAGGAAGTGCGTCCATATTACGGGCAAAAAAATGATTCGCCCCCTGACTGCTGGGACCCACCAGCTACATCTTCGCATGCAAGGAAGTGCCTGACAGTCGGGACCCACCCGGTCGAAGCGTATGTAGCGTTGTCATTCTAGTCACAAACATGTACGTACATACTGGTCGATTGGTCCGTCTGCAGGCTGCAGCGATGAACCATGGCCGTGTAAGGAAGGGCACGTGTCATAGTAGAGGCGCGCACGTAGCATGTACACATACGTACAGCGGCTAGGGTGCAAGCAAGTAAATATGGCCACGTACATACATATGGGCGGGGTCTCGAACGCCTACTCGCGCATACGTGCGGCCAGGGCTCGTGTACATGGCTGGGTCGGAACAGAGAAGCTGCATCGCCGTCGTGATCATGGGGAGGCAACCGGCTGGGTCGGAACGGAATGCGCCGTCGTGTTCATCGAGAGCCAACCGACTTGGACGGAACAGCCGATGGAAACGAGGCCTGGCGTACCGCAGAACGGAGGAAACGGCCTTGTGTTCAACCGGCCATGGTGGAAACGGGGTCCTGTTCATCGGGAGAGGTTTGGGGTTCCGCAAAACGGAGGAAAGGGACCTCCTACGGTCGAAATGGGGTCCTGTTGATCGGGAGGGGTGTGGCGTACCGCAAAATAGAGGAAACGGACTTGTGTTGGGGCGCTATGGTCGAAATGGTGGTCCTGTTCATCGGGAGGGGTGTGGCGTACCGCAAAACGGGACCCCACGGGATACTGTTCATCTCCACCGTCGACCTCCTCCGGCCTCCATGGCTCCTGTTCATCCACCGTCGACCTCCTCCAGCCTCCACCTGCGACTGTTCATCCACGGGCTCCTGTTCATCCAACCTCCACCGCGCGCTCCTCCACCGGCTACTGTTCAACCAGCCCTTTCCACGGGGTCCTGTTCAACCACCCCTCCACAGGCTACTGTTCATCCAGCCCTCCACCGGCTACTGTTCATCCAACCCTCCACGGGATCGTCCTGTTCATCCAACCCCCACCAGGAACTGTTCATCCAAACCCCCCAACAACACTCACTGTTCATCTAAAGGAAGCATCGATGGGCTTCAGTTAGCAGCAGTAGCGAAGGAATCACTCGGGTTCAGTTAACAGCAAGGGATCGATCGATCGCTCAGGTCAGTAACGGGTAGCCTGCAGTGCAATCGCTCGGGTTTAGTTAGACCCCAATGCCTCGCTCGGGTTCAATTAGAGCACAACGTCTCGCACACACGCGCGTACGTATGAGAGAAACGCACATCGCTCGGCCCGCGACCACCCACCGTAACCAGGAACTCCCTCGATATTTTCCTCGCCCTCGCTTCTACCATGGTTTTCTCCATCATGGACGGCCCAAAGAATGTCATGCAGCTGTGTCTCCGGCCCACCTAGGACGAAAAGCCCATTTTCTGTCATAGAAGTAGGAGCCCACCACATCTATGATGATACCGGGTTTTGTCACAATTATCGTCATAGAAGTGTCATAAGCATGACAGAAAAAAATTCGTTCAGCCCAAAATGTCACGGATGTCTCTTTTTTTGTAGTGATCATCCCTCCCTCTCTAGGGAAATACCGATGTAGTTCCAGCTACCATCACTCCCCCACCACCAACAACTAGATTCCACGGCTGGTTCGAAACAATGGGTACCGTCCAACTAACAACAATCCTGGGGGAGTTTTGTTTGCAATTATATGTTGATTAGATTTGAGCATGGGACTAGGCATCCATGTTACCATCCATTCTCTCATTAATGATGAGTGGAGTCCACTCATCATGAGAATAACCCACCTAGCATGGAAGATACTGACAGCCCCCAGTCGCCACATGAGCGATTCGGGCATACAAAACAGATTATCATTTGAAGGTTTAGAGTTTGGCACATGCAAATGTACTTGGAACAGTAGGTAAATACCGCATATAGGTATATATGGTGGACTCATATGGAATAACTTTGGGTTTATGGAAGTGGATGCACAAGTAGTATTCCCGCTTAGTACAAGTGAAGGCTAGAAACAGACTGGTGAGCGACCAACTAGAGAGCGACAACAGTCATAAACATGCATTGAGATTAACCAACATTGAGTGCAAGCATGAGTAGGATAAAAATCACCATAAACATAAATATCTTGGAGGCTATGTTGATTTTGTTTCAACTAGTGCCAACTGCCAAGTCAAGCCACTCGAATAATTCAAAGGAGGATACCATCCTATCATACTACATCACAACCATTTTAAAAGCATGTTGGCACGCAAGGTAAACCATTATAAAATTCTAGCTAATTAAGCATGGCATCAATAACTATAATCTCTAATTGTCATTGCAAACATGTTTCATTCATAATGGGCTGAATCAGGAACGATGAACTAATCATATTTACAAAAACAAGATAGGTCGAGTTCATACCCGCTTTTCTCCATCTCAATCATTTCATCATAAATCATCATTATTGCCTTTTGATACGTCTCCAACGTATCTATAATTTTTTATTGTTCCATGTTGTTTTATTATCAATCTTGGTTGTTTTATAGTCATTTTATATCATTTTTTGGTACTAACCAATTGACATAGTGCCAAGTGCCAGTTGTTGTTTTTTCCATGTTTTTTACATCGGAGAAAATCAATATCAAACGAAGTCCAAATGCCATGAAACTTTACGGAGATTTTTTATGGGCCAGAAGGAAGGCAATGGGCCCTGGTTGCACTTGGGGGGTGCCCCGAGGGGAGCACAACCCACCAGGGTGTGCTAGGAGGCCCAGGCACACCCCGGTGGGTTGTGCCCACCTCGGGTGCCCCCCGGACCGCCTCTTTGCTCTATAAGTACCCCAAAAATACCAGAACCCTAGGGGAGTCGACGAAATATTCATCCAGCTGCCGCAGAGTCCAGAAACACCAGGTCCAATCTAGACACCATCCCAGATGAGGTTCACCACCTCCATTGGTGCCTCCCGATGATGCCTGAGTAGTTCTTTGTAGACCTTCGGGTCCGTAGTTAGTAGCTAGATGGCTTCATCTCTCCCTCTTGATTCTCAATACAATGGTCTCTTGGAGATCCATATGATGTAACTCTTTTGCGGTGTGTTTGTTGGGATTGATGAACGTCGAGTTTATGATCAGATCTATGTTTTTATATCCATGAAAGTATTTGAGTTTCTTTGATCTCTTTTATGCATGATCTCTTATAGCCTCGTATTTCTTCTCCGATATTTGGGTTTTGTCTGGCCAACTTGATCTATTTATCTTGCAATGGGAAGAGGTGCTCGGTAGTGGGTTCGATCTTACGGTGCTTGATCCCAGTGACAGAAAGGGAACCGACACGTATGTATCATTGCTACTAAGGATAAAAAGACGAGATCTATATCTATCGCCATATAGGTAAACGGATCTTGTCTACATCATGTCATCGTTCTTATTGCATTAATCTGTTTTTCCATGAACTTAATACACTAGATGCATGCTGGATAACGGTCGATGTGTGGAGTAATAGTAGTAGATGCAGGCAGGAGTCGGTCTACTAATCTTGGACATGATGCCTATGTAATGATCATTGCCCGGATATCATCATAATTATTTGAAGTTCTATGAATTGCCCAATAGTAATTTGTTTACCCACCATTTGCTATTTTTTCTCGAGAGAAGCCACTAGTGAAACCTACGGCCCCCAGGTCTTCTTTCTCATATATTTGCCTTGCGATCTACTTTTCCTTTTCATTTTTATTCAGATCTATTAAACCAAAAAATACAAAAATACCTTGCTGCGTTTTATCTTTATTTATTTTATTTTGCATTTGGTCTATCAATCTACTACAATTTACCTCACGTATGTTTGCCTATCTTGAGGCGTCGTACCCCGGAAGGGATTGACAACCCCTTTAACACGTCGGGTTGCGCGGTGTTGTTATTTGGGTGCAGGTGTTGCTTACGTTGTGTTGCTTGGTTCTCCTACTGGTTCGATTCCTTGGTTTCATAACTGAGGGAAATACCTACTGTCGATGTGCTACATCATCCCTCCCTCTCCAGGGAAATACCGACGTAGTTCCAGCTACCATCACCTTTCACTTGCATGAATGAACGGTGTGGATAATAATAATAGTGCACGTGCATTAGACTAAGCTGGAATCTGCAAACATTTATTCAAAGGAGAAGACAAGGTAATATGGGCTCTTTGTTAGATCAACAATAATGCATATGAGAGCCACTCAACATTTTCATCGTGGTCTTCTCCTCTCGACCCCCAAAGAACAGAAAAGAATTTCAGAGAAACACACTGAAACATTTTTGGGGTTTTTGTTTTTCTGAAGGAAGTAAAATAAGAATGAGAAAAACTATTTACACGGGAAAGCTCCCAACAAGCAAAAAAAAGAATGAGAAACCTTTTTGGGTTTTCTTTTATACTACTACTAAGTAAACATGGTAAGTAAACTAAACTACAACTATTTTTTTATTTTCTCAAAGTTTTTCAAACACACAAGAAGAAAGCGAGAAAAATTAATTAAACTAGCATGGATAATACAATGAAAGAGTATGAACACCGACAACTGGAATGAGTGCGTGAACATGAATGTAATGTCGGTGAGAAATACGTACTCCCCCAAGCTTAGGCTTTGGCCTAAGTTGGTCTAAGGCCATGACTGGCCCACATTATATCCGAAATCATAGTTGGGGTTGTATGGTGCTCCGGCAGCTACCACCTGGCGAGCGGCTTCCTGGAGGCGAGCGGCCTCCATTGTTCTCTCATACTCGTTCGCCTCCTCTCTAGTTATAAAATATCTCCCATTTACCTGAAAGTTAAAGAAGGAAGGAGTAGGAAGGGTAATATGGACAGCATGTCGTCTGTCAAAGATTAGTCGGTACTGGAGGGATTGTTCATTCCTCTCAAGAAACCGGTAGCGTACCATAGCATTATAATCTAGAAAAGCATGTGCCAACTCAATGTCATTCCCCCTTATGGGTACACCAAGATAATTAGCTAAACGAGTTGGATAAATTCCACCAAATAAATCTCCATCTATAGCATTAAGGTGTAACCTCCTCGCAATAATGGCCCCCAAGTTATATCGCTTATCACCTAACACCGCACAATTGAGGACACTAAGATCTGGAACGCAAAGGTGGCTATGCTCATGCTTTCCGCTAATGTATCTACCTATAAAGAGAGCAACATAATGTATGTCTCTCCCTATGGTAGCTTGTGTGATATTTCTAGTTTCTCCCACAGTGATGCTAGCAAGGAAATCATTGTATTCAGCTTTGTGAGGCTCGCTAAGAAGGCCCCACTATGGGATTTTGCATGTAGTATTAAAATCTTCAAGGTCCATGGTATATGATTCATCATAAAGATCAAATAAAACAGTATGGGTATTGTGCTTAGATGAAAATTCGAACCTCCACACAAAAGAATCAGTGAGGTAATAGTATTGTCGGCACTTATCTGCACTACTGCATGATGCTGCTAACACGACACTATGATCAGAGACCCTTCGACGAAACTGTGTGCGATGCAATAATCACAAACGGTGGTGTAAAAACCCATCAAAAAAGGTGCAAAACATTTGGGATGGTGGATGCATCAAACACGGTTCGAATTTTAGTTGCGTGTGCGATGCAGGGCATACGGTTCAGTTCAATTAACTATTTGCGATGAGGAGGAACAAAAGAAACGGTCAGCCAGATGGAGGTGTGTGTGATATACAGCATACGGTTCACTCGGATGAACTTTTTGTGATTAGGCAACACAAAAGAAACTGTCAGCCAGTTCAAGGTGTGTGCGATATACGGCATGCGGTTCACTCAGATGAACTGTTTGTGTTGAGACAAGAGAGTAGAAACGGTCAGCCAGATGAAGGTGTGTGCGATGTACAGCATACGGTTCACTCGGAAAAACTGTTTGTGATTAGGCAACACAAAAGAAATGGTTAGCTAGATCAAGGTGTGTGCGATATACGGCATGTGGTTCACTCGGCCTTGTCGTCAGTGTGTGACCTCTGTGGCAACCGTTCGCTCCCCACTAGCCTATTCTTGTACTGTGGCAACCGTCCATCGCCTCTTCGCCTTTCCCTCTCAATTTGGAACTGCTGTCGCACGCTCTTCCTCCCTCCATTTGCCTTCACCCTTCCTTCTGCCATTGTTCGATCATTTTCTCCATGGAGGGAACAGGCCGGAAACGACCCCGTTATTCTTGCCTCAATCTGAAAGATGACGTGGTGGAGGAACTCATTGATCGATGCGATGTCATCACCTCGGCTAGCATGGCAGGTTCATTCAATACCATTCTCGACTCAACTAATAACATCATTACAAGGAACCCAAGGGTCCAGGAGCGGTTTGATCTCCCCTATCTTGTTCGCTGTGACCCTTCTGACTGACGCGGGGATGACGGAAGCCTCGCCTTGTGCAAGTTGATGTCTCTTGATAATAATATGTGTGATGTTAAGATGCCATCGCTTGAGGGCAAGGCTTGGGCAGGCACAAATGAAGATTGGTTTGTTTATATTGGGTACAACTACGAGTGGGAACTTGTGAATGTGTACACTTGTCACTATGGGTAATATGCCCTAGAGGCAATAATAAAATGGTTATTATTATATTTCCTTGTTCATGATAATTGTCTATTGTTCATGCTATAATTGTGTTATCCGGAAATCGTAATACATGTGTGAATACATAGACCACAACATGTCCCTAGTGAGCCTCTAGTTGACTAGCTCGTTGATCAATAGATGGTTACGGTTTCCTGACCATGGACATTGGATGTCATTGATAATGGGATCACATCATTAGGATAATGATGTGATGGACAAGACCCAATCCTAAGCATAGCACAAGATCGTGTAGTCCGTCTGCTAGAGCTTTTCTAAGTGTCAAGTATAATTTCCTTAGACCATGAGATTGTGCAACTCCCGGATACCATAGGAGTGCTTTGGGTGTACCAAACGTCACAACGTAACTGGGTGGCTATAAAGGTACACTACAGGTATCTCCGAAAGTGTCTGTTGGGTTGGCATGAACCGAGACTGGGATTTGTCACTCCGTATGACAGAGAGGTGTCTCTGGGCCCACTCGATAATGCATCATCATAATGAGCTCAGTGTGACTAAGTAGTTGGTCACAGGATCATGCATTACAGAATGAGTAAAGTGACTTGCCGGTAATGAGATTGAACGAGGTATTGGGATACCGATGATCGAATCTCGGGCAAGTAACGTACCGATTGACAAAGGGAATTGTATGCGGGATTGCTTGAGTCCTCGACATCGTGGTTCATCCGATGAGATCATCGTGGAACATGTGGGAGCCAACATGGGTATCCAGATCCCATTGTTGGTTATTGGCCGGAGAGTTGTCTCGGTCATGTCTGCATGGTTCCCGAACCCGTAGGGTCTATACACTTAAGGTTCGATGATGCTAGGGTTATTAGGAAGACTTGTATGTGATTACCGAATGTTGTTCGGAGTCCCGGATGAGATCCCGGACGTCACGAGGAGTTCCGGAATGGTCCAAAGGTGAAGATTTATATGTAGGAAGTTGTCATACGGTCACCGGAAAGGTTCGGGGGCATATTGGTATTGTACCGGGGCCACCGGAGGGGTTCTGGGGGTCCACCGGGAGGGGCCACCGCTCTCGGAGGGCCTAATGGGCCGTAGAGGAAAGGGAACCAGCCCTACATGGGCTGGGCGCATCCCCCCTTGGGCCCATGCGCCTAGGGTTGGGGGGAAACCCTAAAGGGGGCGCCCCCCTTGCTTGGGGGGCAAGCCCCCTCCCCTTGCCCCCCCCTCTAGATCTCATATAGAGGGGGACGGCCCCCTTCCTCCTTCCCCTATAAATAGAGGGGCAAGGGGAGGGCTGCACACTACATCCAAGGCGCAGCCACTCCCCTCCCCAACACCTCTCCTCCTCCGCAAGAGCTTGGCGAAGCCCTGCCGGAGTAATGCTGCTCCACCATCACCACATCGTCGTGCTGCTGTTGGAGCCCTCTTCCTCAACCTCTCCCTCCTCCTTGCTGGATCAAGGTGCGGGAGACGTCCTTGCTCCATACGTGTGTTGAACGCGGAGGTGCCGTCCGTTCGGCGCTAGGATCATCGGTGATTTGGATCACGGCGAGTACGACTCCATCATCCCCGTTCTCTTGAACGCTTCCGCTCATGATCTATAAGGGTATGTAGATGCACTCCTCTTCCCCTCGTTGCTATATGACTCCATAGATTGATCTTGGTGATTCGTAGAAAATTTTAAATTTCTGCCAATATCCCCAACAGTGGCATCATGAGCTAGGTCTATGTGTAGTTTCTATGCACGAGTAGAACACAAGTTGTTGTGGGCGTCGATTTTTTCAATTTACTTGTTGTTACTAGTCTTATCTTGATTCGGCGGCATCGTGGGATGAAGCGGCCCGGACTGACCTTACACGTACGCTTACGTGAGACTGGTTCCACCGACTGACATGCACTAGTTGCATAAGGTGGCTAGCGGGTGTCTGTCTCTCCCACTTTAGTCGGATCGGATTCGATGAAAAGGGTCCTTATGAAGGGTAAATAGAAATTGGCATATCACGTTGTGGTTTTGGTGTAGGTAAGAAACGTTCTTGCTAGAAACCTATAGCAGCCACGTAAACACTTGCAACAACAATTAGAGGATGTCTAACTTGTTTTTGCAGCATATGTCGTGTGATGTGATATGGCCAAAAGGATGTGATGAATGATATATGCGATGTATGAGATTGATCATGTTCTTGTAATAGGAATCATGACTTGCATGTCGATGAGTATGACAACCGGCAGGAGCCATAGGAGTTGTCTTAATTTATTTATGACCTGCGTGTCAACTTATACGTCATGTAATTACTTTACTTTATCGCTAACCGTTAGCCATAGTAGTAGAATTAATAGTTGACGAGACAACTTCATGAAGACACGATGATGGAGATCATGGTGTCATGCCGGTGACGACGATGATCATGGCGCCCCAAAGATGGAGATCAAAAAGGAGAAAAATGATATTGGCCATATCATGTCACTATTTGATTGCATGTGATGTTTATCATGTTTTACATCTTATTTGCTTAGAACGACGGTAGCATAAATAAGATGATCCCTCACAATAATTTCAAGAAAGTGTTCCCCCTAACTATGCACCGTTGCTAAGGTCCGTTGTTCCGAAGCACCACGTGATGATCGGGTGATATAGGTTCTAACGTTCGCATACGACGGGTGTAAGCCAGATTTACACACGCAAGACACTTAGGTTGACTTGACGAGCCTAGCATGTACAGACATGGCCTCGGAACACGGAAGACCGAAAGGTCAAACATGAGTCGTATAGAAGATACGATCAACATGAAGATGTTCACCGATGATGACTAGTCTGTCTCACGTGATGATCGGACATGGCCTAGTTGAATTGGATCATGTATCACTTAGATGACTAGAGGGATGTCTATCTGAGTGCGAGTTCATTAAATAATTTGATTAGATGAACTTAATTATCATGAACTTAGTCTAAAATCTTTATAATATGTCTTGTAGATCAAATGGCCCACGCTAATGTTGTCCTCAACTTCAACGCGTTCCTAGAGAAAACCAAGCTGAAAGACGATGGTAGCAACTATACGGACTGGGTCCGGAACTTGAGGATCATCCTCATAGCTGCCAAGAAAGCATATGTCCTTGAAGCACCGCTAGGTGAAGCACCACCCCCAGCAAACCAAGACGTTATGAATGCTTGGCAGTCCCGTGCTAATGATTACTCCCTGGTTCAGTGCGGCATGCTTTACAGCTTAGAACCGGGGCTCCAGAAGCGTTTTGAGCAACACGGAGCATATGAGATGTTCCAAGAGCTGAAAATGGTTTTCCAAGCTCATGCCCGGGTCGAGAGATATGAAGTCTCCGACAAGTTCTACAGTTGTAAGATGGAGGAGAATAGTTCTGTCAGCGAGCACATACTCAAAATGTCTGGGTTGCACAACCGCTTGTCTCAGCTGGGAGTTAATCTCCCGGATGATGCGGTCGTTGACAGAATCCCTCAGTCTCTCCCACCTAGCTACAAGAGCTTTGTGATGAACTTCAATATGCAGGGGATGGAAAAGACCATTCCTGAGGTATATTCAATGCTGAAATCAGCGGCGGTGGAAATCAAAAAGGAACATCAAGTGTTGATGGTGAATAAAACCACTAAGTTCAAGAAAGGCAAGGGTAAAAAGAACTTCAAGAAGGACGGCAAGGGAGTTGCCGTGCTCGGTAAGCAAGCTGCCGGGAAGAAGCCAAAGAATGGACCCAAGCCTGAGACTGAGTGTTTTTATTGCAAGGGAAGTGGTCACTGGAAGTGGAACTGCCCCAAGTACTTCGCGGACAAGAAGGCCGGCAACACCAAAGGTATATGTGATATACATGTTATTGATGTGTACCTTACCAGTACTCGTAGTAGCTCCTGGGTATTTGATACCGGTGTGGTTGCCCATATTTGTAACTCAAAACAGGAGCTGCAGAATAAGCGGAGACTGGCGAAGGACGAGGTGACGATGTGCGTCGGGAATGGTTCCAAGGTCGATGTGATCGCCGTCGGCATGCTACCTCTACATTTACCTACGGGATTAGTTTTAAACCTCAATAATTGTTATTTAGTGCCAGCTTTGAGCATGAACATTGTATCAGGATCTCGTTTAATACGAGATGGCTACTCATTTAAATCCGAGAATAATGGTTGTTCTATTTATATGAGAGATATGTTTTATGGTCATGCCCCGCTGGTCAATGGTTTATTCTTATTTAATCTCGAACGTGATGTTACACATATTCATAGTGTGAATACAAAAGGATGTAAGGTTGATAATGATAGTCCCACATACTTGTGGCACTGCCGCCTTGGTCACATTGGTGTCAAACGCATGAAGAAACTCCATGCAGATGGACTTTTGGAGTCTCTTGATTATGAATCATTTGACACGTGCGAACCATGCCTCATGGGAAAAATGATCAAGACTCCGTTCTCCGGAACAATGGAGCGAGCAACCAACTTATTGGAAATCATACATACTGATGTGTGCGGTCCAATGAGTGTTGAGGCTCACGGTGGCTATCGTTATGTTCTCACCTTCACTGATGACTTGAGTAGATATGGGTATGTCTACTTAATGAAACACAAGTCTGAGACCTTTGAAAAGTTCAAGGAATTTCAGAGTGAGGTTGAGAATCAACGTGACAGGAAAATCAAGTTCTTGCGATCAGATCGTGGGGGAGAATATTTGAGTCACGAATTTGACACGCACTTAAGGAAATGTGGAATAGTTTCACAACTCACGCCGCCTGGAACACCTCAGCGTAACGGTGTGTCCGAACATCGTAATCTCACTCTATTAGATATGGTGCGATCTATGATGTCTCTTACCGATATGCCGCTGTCATTTTGGGGCTATGCTTTAGAGACTGCCGCATTCACTTTAAATAGGGCTCCGTCGAAATCCGTTGAGACGACACCGTATGAATTATGGTTTGCGAAGAAACCTAAGCTGTCATTTCTAAAATTTTGGGGATGCGATGCTTACGTGAAGAAACTTCAACCTGAAAAGCTCGAACCCAAGTCGGAAAAATGCGTCTTCATAGGATACCCTAAAGAAACTATTGGGTATACCTTCTACCTTAGATCCGAAGGCAAGATCTTTGTTGCCAAGAATGGATCCTTTCTAGAGAAAGAGTTTCTCTCGAAAGAAGTAAGTGGGAGGAAAGTAGAACTTGATGAAGTATTGCCTCTTGAACCGGAGAGTGGCGCAGCTCAAGAAAATGTTCCTGAGGTGCCTGCACCGACTAGAGAGGAAGTTAATGATGATGATCATGAAACTTCAGATCAAGTTGCTACTGAACTCTGTAGGTCCACAAGGACATGTTCCGCACTAGAGTGGTACGGCAACCCTGTCCTGGAAATCATGTTGTTGGACAATGGTGAACCTTCGAACTATGAAGAAGCGATGGCGGGCCCAGATTCCGACAAATGGCTGGAAGCCATGAAATCCGAGATAGGATCCATGTATGAAAACGAAGTATGGACTTTGACTGACTTGCCCGATGATCGGCGAGCCATAGAAAATAAATGGATCTTTAAGAAGAAGACAGACGCGGATGGTAATGTGACCATCTATAAGGCTCGGCTTGTCGCTAAGGGTTATCGACAAGTTCAAGGGGTTGACTACGATGAGACTTTCTCACCCGTAGCGAAGCTGAAGTCCATCCGAATCATGTTAGCAATTGCCGCATTCTATGATTATGAGATATGGCAAATGGACGTCAAAATGGCATTCCTTAATGGTTTCCTTAAGGAAGAATTGTATATGATGCAGCCGGAAGGTTTTGTCGATCCTAAGAATGCTGACAAGGTGTGCAAGCTCCAACACTCAATCTATGGGCTGGTGCAAGCATCTCGGAGTTGGAACATTCGATTTGATGAGATGATCAAAGTGTTTGGGTTTACGCAGACTTATGGAGAAGCATGTGTTTACAAGAAAGTGAGTGGAGCTCTATAGCATTTCTCATATTATATGTGGATGACATACTATTGATGGGAAATGATATAGAATTCTTGGAAAGCATAAATGCCTGAGTTGGAACATTCGATTTGATGAGATGATCAAAGTGTTTGGGTTTACGCAGACTTATGGAGAAGCATGTGTTTACAAGAAAGTGAGTGGGAGCTCTATAGCATTTCTCATATTATATGTGGATGACATACTATTGATGGGAAATGATATAGAATTCTTGGAAAGCATGCAAGCATCTCGGAGTTGGAACATTCGATTTGATGAGATGATCAAAGTGTTTGGGTTTACGCAGACTTATGGAGAAGCATGTGTTTACAAGAAAGTGAGTGGGAGCTCTATAGCATTTCTCATATTATATGTGGATGACATACTATTGATGGGAAATGATATAGAATTCTTGGAAAGCATAAATGCCTACTTGAACAGGTGTTTTTCAATGAAGGATCTTGGAGAAGCTACTTATCTATTAGGCATCAAGATCTATAGAGATAGATCGGGATGCCTCATTGGTCTTTCATAGAGTACGTACCTTGAGAAGATATTGAAGAAGTTCAATATGGATCAGTCCAAGAAGGGGTTCTTGCCTGTATTGCAAGGTACGAGATTGACCACGGCTCAATGCCCGACCACGGCAGAAGATAGAGAAAAGATGAGTGTCGTCCCCTATGCCTCGGCCATAGGGTCTATTATGTATGCCATGCTGTGTACCAGACCTGATGTAAACCTTGTTGTAAGTTAGGTAGGAAGGTAACAAAGTAATCCCGGCATGGAACACTAGACGGCGGTCAAGAATATCCTGAAGTACCTGAAAAGGACTAAGGATATGTTTCTCGTTTATGGAGGTGACGAAGAGCTCATCGTAAAGGGTTACGTCGATGCTAGCTTGGACACAGATCTGGATGACTCCAAGTCACAAACCGGATACGTGTATATTTTGAATGGTGGGGCAGTCAGCTGGTGCAGTTGCAAGCAAAGCGTCGTGGCGGGATCTACATGTGAAGCGGAGTACATGGCAACCTCGGAGGCAGCACAAGAAGCAATCTGGGTGAAGGAGTTCATTACCGACCTAGGAGTTATTCCCAATGCGTCGGGCCCGATGACTCTCTTCTGTGACAACACTGGAACTATTGCCCTTGCCAAGGAGCCCAGGTTTCACAGGAAAACCAGGCATATCAAGCGTCGCTTCAACTCCATTCGTGAAAATGTTCAAAATGGAGACATAGATATTTGTAAAGTGCATACGGACCTGAATGTCGCAGATCCGTTGACTAAACCGCTTCCTTGAGCAAAACATGATCAACACCAGAACTCTATGGGTGTTCGATTCATCACAATGTAACTATATTATTGACTCTAGTGCAAGTGGGAGACTGTTGGAAATATGCCCTAGAGGCAATAATAAAATGGTTATTATTATATTTCCTTGTTCATGATAATTGTCTATTGTTCATGCTATAATTGTGTTATCCGAAAATCGTAATACATGTGTGAATACATAGACCACAACATGTCCCTAGTGAGCCTCTAGTTGACTAGCTCGTTGATCAATAGATGGTTACGGTTTCCTGACCATGGACATTGGATGTCATTGATAATGGGATCACATCATTAGGAGAATGATGTGATGGACAAGACCCAATCCTAAGCATAGCACAAGATCGTGTAGTTCATTTGCTAGAGCTTTTCTAAGTGTCAAGTATCATTTCCTTAGACCATGAGATTGTGCAACTCCCAGATACCGTAGGAGTGCTTTGGGTGTACCAAACGTCACAACGTAACTGGGTGGCTATAAAGGTACACTACAGGTATCTCCGAAAGTGTCTGTTGAGTTGGCATGAATCGAGACTGGGATTTGTCACTCCGTATGACGGAGAGGTATCTCTGGGCCCACTCGGTAATGCATCATCATAATGAGCTCAGTGTGACTAAGTAGTTGGTCACGGGATCATGCATTAAGGAACGAGTAAAGTGACTTGCCGGTAACGAAATTGAACGAGGTATTGGGATACCGACGATCGAATCTCGGGCAAGTAACGTACCGATTGACAAAGTGAATTGTATACGGGATTGCTTGAGTACTCGACATCGTGGTTCATCCGATGAGATCATCGTGGAACATGTGGGAGCCAATATGGGTATCCAGATCCCGCTGTTGGTTATTGGCCGGAGAGTTGTCTCGGTCATGTCTGCATGGTTCCCAAACCCGTAGGGTCTACACACTTAAGGTTCGATGACGCTAGGGTTATTAGGAAGACTTGTATGTGATTATCGAATGTTGTTCAGAGTCTCAGATGATATCTCGGACGTCACGAGGAGTTCCGGAATAGTCCGGAGGTGGAGATTTATATGTAGGAAGTTTTCATATGGTCACCGGAAAGGTTCGGGGGCATATCGGTATTGTACCGGGGCCACCGGAGGGGTTCCGGGGGTCCACCGAGAGGGGCCACCTCTCTCGGAGGGCCTAATGGGCCGTAGAGGAAAGGGAACCAGCCCTACATGGGCTGGGCGCATACCCCCTTGGGCCCATGCGCCTAGGGTTGGGGGAAAACCCTAAAGGGGGCGCCCCCCTTGCTTGGGGGGCAAGCCCCCTCCCCTTGGCCGCCCCCCCCCCTCTAGATCTCATCTAGAGGGGGCCAGCCCCCTTCCTCCTTCCCCTATAAATAGAGGGGCAAGGGGAGGCCTGCACACTACATCCAAGGCGCAACCCCTCCCCTCCCCAACACCTCTCCTCCTCCGCAAGAGCTTGGCGAAGCCCTGCCGGAGTACTGCTGCTCCACCATCACCACGCCGTCGTGCTGCTGTTGGAGCCCTCTTCCTCAACCTCTCCCTCCTCCTTACTGGATCAAGGCACGGGAGATGTCCTCGCTCCGTACGTGTGTTGAACGCGGAGGTGCCGTCCGTTCGGCGCTAGGATCATCGGTGATTTGGATCACGACGAGTACGACTCCATCATCCCCGTTCTCTTGAACGCTTCCGCTCGCGATCTACAAGGGTATGTAGATGCACTCCTCTTCCCCTCGTTGCTAAATGACTCCATAGGTTGATCTTGGTGATGCGTAGAAAATTTAAATTTCTGCCACGATCCCCAACAGTCACCGGGTTCCACTTCCAAAAATCTCAGACTGCCCAGAGGTTGAGCACACAGATGATGTACGTGAGTTCAAATACGATCATGGTAAATGTCGACTATGGAAGATAGCAATTTGTCGATTTCCCAACCGCTCTTGGGATTACATGAACTATGAAGTTGTTGTTATCTTCCACAAGCTTGTTGCCTTCCTTACTTCCACGCCTCGATGGATATTGCTCAAAAATCAATTTCCGTACACAGATGAGTACAGTGATGCAATTCAATACGAGGGTCTTGTGTTTGCTGCCACCACTCGTGGCACTATTTTTGCATGGAATCATCATGCCTTCGGTATGTTTGTCTTCCACCGTAATTATAATTGTTTCATCCACATGCATGCGGGTTAGCTAGTTTCCCTTTACTAATTAGTTAACCTTCTTGTCTTTCCAAGGTCGTGTGAACATTCCACCACCTATACTTGAAAATATTTATAACCAAGGGGGAGATGACGATGCTGATGATCACGAGCATGAGGACGAGCAGGACCCATATACTCAGTGGCGCCTGGCAACTTATTCTGATGGATCACCTCTTCTTGTCTGTATATAGGGCACTGCTGGTGTTACTAAGGAAGCATGTGTTGTCTCGCATGGTCGCACTCTCCGGACCTATTCCAACATCCGTTGCAGGGTATTCGGGATGGATACTAGTGTACTAGCGCCAACACCTTCTCCATGGTTCAGTATTGAAAGTCTTGTAGGAAACTTGCTCTTCCTTGGACAAAACTATCCAATGATGGTGAAAGGCAATGATCCAGATGTTGTTGACACAACGTTACTACCATTTATGAGAAGCAACTATATCTATACCTCAGTCATTTCTATGCTTCCCTACCATCGCACTATGGGTCCTGACATAGCCCGCTTCAGCCTGGATGATCAGTCCTACGTTGGTCTCGAGATTGACAGTAGATGGCCCTTCCCAGAGAATCACTTCTGGTTCAAAGCAAGCGTTTCCAACGCCGACGAGTGGTTGACCTGAAGTTCATTTCATCGCTTTGTTATTTGTTGTGTGAGAAAAACTTTACTTTACTAGAATGTTTTGTTGGAAATGATCTATAATCCAATGTGTATCCTCGTTGTCGTTGTGGGTTGATGACTTGTTGTATGTAATCAATGGTACATTTGCATATGCGTCCATCAACTCACACCTGCTAGTGATGTCCATATGAACAATGCTAGTGATTTTAGTTGCAAAAATTAGATAGTGCTAGTGATTTTTAGCTGCATATTTTGACAAATCGCAGTGTTACAAGGTTGAAAAATGTCAATGTTACTAGATAAACAAATGTCAATCTTTCCAGTTTGACAAATGGCAACATACCCAAAATGACAGATGAAAATCTTACCCAATTGTTTCTACGTGGTTGCACACGGGTCATGCAAAACAACCGTTTGCGTTGAAGAGATGCACAAATCCTGCTCGGCACATTTTCCGTTGGCTTCCTGGGGAAGCTGTTGGTTTGCATACGGGTGTTCTAACTAAAACGTTTGTGATGAGTGTTTTATATTTAAAAGCCATTGAAATTTTTTTCAAAAGAAAATCGTTTGATAAGTCTGTACATTAAGAGGGAAAACGTAAGATATCTTTCATTCAGTCACACTCCGAATTTACATTCATATGATCAAGAATTCAAGATACAGTATTAAACCCCAAAAAAACTATTTCCGACGGTGGCAGCGGTGGAGGCGGCGTGCCGCGCCGTCGTTGTCGTCCTACAGGACGCCGTTGTTGAAGTCTTCAAGGCAGCACAAAATGTTCTTCACTTGTAAATCAAACATCATGTCATCGCGCGATCGATGGGTGGGGCGTGGGAGGACGGCAACTGGCGCCGCTGAGAGGTAGTGGTCGACGGCAGCGTCCCATGCCAATGAGGGGGGCACGGGCACGGGTGCGGCGGGTGTAGCCAAACGCACGGGGACCGGCGCCGCGGTGGGTGGAGGGGCGCGCACGGGCAGGGGCACGGGCGCGGCGGGTGCAACAAAACACACGGGAGCCGGTGCCACGGTGCGTGGAGGGGCATGCACGGGCACGGGCGCTGGCGCTGGCATGTACACGAGCTCACGTGGGTCCGCGGAGACCTCGCTGACGCCCGCGGCTTCCAGCTCTGTAATAGTGCTCGGCGACCAGCCCGTCAATGCTACGGGGATGGTCGTTGGTGCGGGCGCAGGGATGGGAGCTGGGATGGGAGCAGAGGCAGCAACCACCGCGGCCAGCTCATTCTGGGCCATGTCCATGAGGCCCCATTCCTCCTTATTTTCAATCTCCTCCGGCTCAGAGTCGACTTCACCAAACTTGAAGACTAGTGGCAGATGATCATTCTGTGGCATAGCGTTGGTGGAGGTCTACGGGAGGGAGGGGAATGGGAGGCGAACAGTAAGGCCGCCCATATTAAATAGTGGCTCGGGCGCCATTAATGGAGAGGAAGGCGGGCGGCCATGGAAGTCAAAGGGCTCGCTTCCTAGTGAGCCCACGCAGCATACAGCCCGCATGCTTCCTGATGAGCCTGCGCATTGCAGGTCAGCTTGCACGCCTCTCGGTCAGCCTGCGCACCGGACTCCGCTCGCACGCCTCCCGTTCAATCAAGGTCAAGTAGCTATCTGCATGGCACCTCCTGTAGCAATTAAAATGAAGACACATGGCGTCACGTGAATGGTTAACAGAACACACATGATTTGAATTATACAACTGTTTGAGATATTAAAGTGGCAGCTATTTTTTCAAAATGCATTTGTTGGATGTTATTCAAGTGTGCCTTCTCTCAAAATGGACACGAAAAATACCACAACATGTCGGGAGCCATTCCATGAAAGCATGCCAAGTTTCATGAATTTCAGACGATTTTTGGATTTACTAGAATTTAAAAACAAAGTATCTCAACATTTTACCGGCAATCAACGGTGCCCTAGTGTTTGAAACTCATTCCAATTTCTTGCATGGGACCTAAGCATGCACCCAGGACACATATTTGAATTTTCAATCAAATTATATGCATTAGAGCATGTGCATGTAGTTCAAATTTGAATTATGCACATAAATGCATTGAAAACTCAATTGATGCATAAAAATGTCCAAACGAACCCCGAAAAATCCCAAAAGTTGACACAACACTCCTATTGTTCTATGTTGACACGAGAAATTTTTTAAAGCAATAAGAGTTAATGGATATCATTTCATCCCCAAAGGTGGGACGTTCCCTACTGAAACCATCACGCTTGTTGTGAGAAGCTCTGGTTTGTGAGAAGCATCTCCCAAAACCTGCCCCAAATAGGACAAAAAATTACCACGGCATATTGATGCCGCTCCATGATAGCGTGCCAAGTTTCATGAATTTCGGACGAGCTTTGGATTTACTAGAATTTAAAAACCAGGTAACTCAATGTTTGCGGCCAAGTGACCGTGGCAGGGTGTTTGACATTCATTTTTATTTCTTGCATGGGACCTAAGCATGCACCCAAGGACACAGATTTGTTTTTTCAACCAATTTATATGCATTAGAGCATGTGTGTAGTTCAAATTTCAATTATGCACGTAAATGCATTGAAAACTCAATCAATGCATAAAATGTCCAAATGAACCCCGAAAAATCACAAAAATTGACACAACACTCCTGTTGTTCTATGTTGACACGAGAAAAAATTTGAAAGCAATAAGAGGCAATGGATATCATTTCGTCCCCAAAGGTGGGACGTTCCCTACCGAAACCATCCGGCTTGTTGTGAGAAGCTATGGTTTATGAGAAGCATATCCCCAAACCTGCCCCAAATTGGACAAAAAATTTACCACGGCATGTTGATGCCGCTCCATGATAACATGCCAAGTTTCATGAATTTCGGACGAGCTTTGGATTTACTAGAATTTAAAAACCAGGTATCTCAATGTTTGCGGCCGAGTGACCGTGGTAGGGTGTTTGACATTCATTCCCATTTCTTGGATGGGACCTGCATGCACCCAAGTATTTGATTTTTTTTCAACCAAATTATATGCATTAGAGCATGTGCATGTAGTTCAAATTTGAATTATGCACATAAATGCAATGAAAACTCAATTAATGCATAAAAATGTCCAAACGAACCCCGAAAAATCCCAAAAATTGACACAACACTCCTATTGTTCTATGTTGACACGAGAAAAAATTTGAAAGCAATAAGAGGCAATGGATATCGTTTCGTCCCCAAAGGTGGGACATTCCCTACCGAAACCATCCGGTTTGTTGTGAGAAGCTCTGGTTTGTGAGAAGCATATCCCCAAACCTGCCCCAAATGGGACAAAAAATTACCACGGCATGTTGATGCCGCTCCATGATGGCATACCAAGTTTCATGAATTTCAAATGAGCTTTGGATTTACTAGAATTTAAAAACCATGTATCTCAATGTTTGCGACCGAGTGACCATGGCAGGGTGTTTGACATTCATTCCCATTTCTTGCATGGGACCTAAGCATGCAACCAAGGACACATATTTGAAATTTCAACCAATTTATATGCATTAGAGCATGTGCATGTAGTTCAAATTTGAATTATGCACATAAATGCATTTAAAACTCACTTGATGCATAAAAATGTCCAAACGAACCCAAAAATTGACACAACACTCCTGTTGTTCTATGTTGACACGAGAATTTTTTGGAAAGCAATACGAGGCAATGGATATCGTTTCGTCCCCAAAGGTGGGGCGTTCCCTACCGAAACCATCATGCTTGTTGTGGGAAGCACTGGTTTGTGAGAAGCATATACCCAAACCTACCCCAAATGGGACAAAAATTTACCACGGCATGTTGATGCCGCTACATGATAGCATGCCAAGTTTCATGAATTTCAGACGAGTTTTGGATTTACTAGAATTTAAAAACATGGTATCTCAATGTTTGCGGCCGAGTGACGATGGCAGGGTGTTTGACATTCATTCCTATTTCTTGCATGGGACCTAAGCATGCACCCAAGGACAAAGATTTGATTTTTCAACCAATTTATACGCATTGGAGCATGTGCATGTAGTTCAAATTTGAATTATGCACATAAATGCATTGAAAACTCACTTAATGTATAAAAATGTCCAAATGAACCCTGAATAATTCCAATTCTTTTATGACACACATATAGTTGCATCTTCACTGCAGATAAAAGGTCTAGCAATTCAAACACCGTCCACGGCCGCTGTGACCCCATTATGTAATTCAAATCAAGACGAAAAATCAAGTAGATCCCACACAGTTTGTTATAACTAACCGTATGAGATGCAGCACAAAATATCTTGGAGCACCGCCGGAGTATAGTACGCATACTGCTTACGCGAGAAGGCGACGGCTACAGTCCACAACCCGCTCTGAATAAGGGACCATGTCTGATGACACTTTGCGTGCCAGTTTTTTCGCTGAAGCGATTCCAAATTTTCGGCTTCTGTAGAAATATCTACCTCCCCACCCCCTCCCCCTTACCAAAAGCCACATTTCCCCTCTTTCCGCCTTCCTTTCCAAGTTGAAACCTTCACACCTTGATTGCAACGCCGCCGCCTCCTCGACGGCGGCCCTCCTTCATGCTGCTCGGCCTCGTCTATCCAGGCAAGTAATCCACACCTGACACCCATCCTCCTCCTCCTTCCACATCCCACATGCCCCGACCGCTGGCGCGAGCGCGACACCTTCCACCCAAATCACCGACCCCTCCACCAAATAAGCATCGTCCTAAGTCATGGTGCACGTAGTATAGCCAGGATCTCAAGGAGCATTTGGCAGCGGAGAAGCAAATCGCGGCCGCACGCACAGATGAGGTCGCGATGTCTGTCATTCATGCCGACCCCCAGATCTTGGAGGAGCACCTCGCCATCGAGGCCACCGTTGACGCCTCGCGCACCGACACCATGAAACGGTTGGCTGCTTTAAACATCAGTTCATGGCATTTTCTCGAGACCATCATCGGTGCCTTCGACGAAGACTATGAGGTGTTTTCTCAGCGTGCATGTGATTACCTCATCTCAAGAGCCAGCAGGTTGGTGCCCGAGCGGCTCGAGCAACTCACCACTACAACGAGGGCACCCACGATGCGGAGGCCTCATCCTCTTCCATGTCCAAGGAGCCAATCGTCATCGATATCTCGACAATGAGGAGTAGCTTGTGTTATTAGCTCACTATAAGGACCCATGTTCAGTTTGCTAGCTACAGCCTTTCCTTAACAAATTCTATTGAATTGTGCTATCTACTTTTACCATGCAATCTTCTGCTATAGTGTATATGTTCTATGTGTCATGCAATGTGGTGTTTAGTTAACTGCTTGGTTCAATTCTACAGATGTGATGTTCAATTCTTCAGGGTGCAATATTTCCAAGTTGTTAAGCATGCTTGGTTTGGTTAATTGTCTGATCTTCTATTACGAGTATGTTATATTATGCAATGTGGTGCTTAGTTAACATTTGGTTTATTTGTTGTGGTGTTTAGTTAACTGCTTGGTTCAATTATGCAATGCGATGTTCAATTGTTGTGGCTGCATTCTGTTATTGTATACCATGGGAGAAATAAATCAAATTTGGTTGTACTAAATACATGAGAAACAAATACAATTGCTATATTTCCAAGTTATTAAGCATGCTTGGTTTGGTTAACTGTCTGATCTTCTATTAGGATTATGTTATATTGTGCAATGTGGTGCTCAGTTAAAGTTTGGTTCATTTGTTGTGGTGTTTAGTTAACTGCTTGGTTCAATTCTGCAATGCAATGTTCAATTGTTGTGGCTGCATTTTGTTATTATATACCATGTGAGGAATAAATTGAATTTGGCTGCACTTAATACACGAGAAACATATACAAGTGCTATATTTCCTAGTTCTTAATCATGCTTGGTCTGGATAAATGGGTTTTCCGTGTGGCTTGAATTAATCTGATGAATCTGCAATGTGCTTATTTATCATCAACATATTTTACTAATAGCATGCGAACCCTTACTTAACATGATGACTAACTACCTTATATGTGTTGCAGGGAAACAATGGGAAGCACTGAGGTTTACAAGATGGTACTAACTATTATACCTTTCCTTTTTTTATTCCTTTGCCCCATTTCCAATATAGAGAAGATATTTATGCACATCCTTGTTTTCAGGGTTCATTGATGATTACCTCTCAAACCACCTCTGTGGTCAGGATGCGAGGAAAGTTTTCATACAACACCCACGGTTCAATATTGAAGTGTTCCTAAAGAGGTCGAAGGATGGACGGTCAATAATCCACAGGCACTGGCCTAAAGTTGCAAAGACCTTCAACATGAATGAAGGCTCAATATTCGCCTTCCGCTTCATCAGTTTTCCAAATGAGATGCATCTCTCTATGTACCGTCTATGATGCTAATTTCGAAAGGTTCTAGATGTTGCATGTGAAACTTGTTGTTGGTGCAGTTGTGTAATGGGGTAGCTGAGTGCTGAAGCTATATCATGTTGTACTCCAATGTATTTCAATTATGAAATCCTGCTTCCTTAATATCGAAATGGAATATATTATGTGCTTAATATAAATGTCAATTAGATTAGTAAATGGATTATTAATAATAGGGCAATTAGCCTGCTAATTGGATAATTAACTTGCTAATTGGGTTTTCCTATTGCAAACGGTTATTGAGAAAATACCGTGGGCGATGACCTCAAGCAACGCACACAGTTTCTAGGAATAAACAGTGTTGGATCAATGAACAATCACACACGACATTCTCTTGAAAACTGTTTGCGTTACGCCACCTTGCACAAATGTTTTCCTTGGAGTGACTGTGTGGGATGTATATATGAATGGAAACGTTTAGCTGGGACTGGTTGTGTGGGATGTACTTACGATCGGAAACGATTTCACCTGTATAATTGTATTTTTTAGCACTACTGTACGTATAACTGTATTTGGTCGCTCGTCGGTCGCACACGACCTCATTTTGCCGAGCATGTGTGCCAGGAAGGCATATCCCCGGCGGTTTCTGGGTCGTGTGGGAAGGACCCCCCTATCGCCCACACTCACTAGGTGACGGTTCCGAACACCATCGCGGAAAGGGGTTAAAAGCCGTTTGTATAGCACTGACATGTACCAGTGCTGACATGAAGTCCTCAAGGCCGGCATTTTGTACGTATGCATCAAACTCATCCTTGAAACCTGAATGTACTATGAATTCATCCGACAGCCATTCACAAGGTCGCACTTGAGCTTCCCTTGGTGGTTCAGGGTCCAGCTCACGTATCGCGAGCCTCGGTGCTTGCTTCCTTGAGGAACCACCTTGGTAAATTTTCCTAGGCATTTTTCTTCCTCTGAAAAAATTCTGAAATTTTTAGTGACTCAAAATAAGAGTGAACCAAACTCAACAAAATTGTTAGCAACTACTCCTACAAGTGTCTAGAGGCTATATCATGCATCAAAACTACTTTGAACCATATAAATTTGGCATGCAAGCTCAAGAACAAGGTCACCACAGCAGCAAAAATTTGCAACAAATAAAGCACTAGAACAAAAACTAATTGGACCATTGGAGGAGTCACATACGAAGAACAATCCCCCAAAACAATTTTGCAAATGGAGCTTCGCACAAGGAGATCAAAATGGCAGCAAGATGAGCAAGAACACGGGTTTGAGTTACGTGATGATTTTTTCTAGAGGAAGACAAAGTGGATGGGTGCTGGAATAAGTGGAGGGGGCCCACGTGGGACCCACAAGGAAGGGGGAGCGCCCAGGGGGTAGGGCGTGCCCTCCACCCTTGTGGCCCACTGGTGCATCCCCCTGGTGCATTATCAGTGCCAGAAGTTCTTAAATATTCTATAAAAATCATACTAAATTTTCGGGGCATTTGGAGAACTTATATTTTTGAGACATTTTTTATTTCAAGGATAATTGAAAAATAGATAGAAAATACTATTTTTGCTTTATTTAATCTAAATAACAGAAAGTAAAAAGTAGGTACAGAAAGTTATGATTTCTAAATTCATCCATCTCATGCCCATCAAAAAGAATCCATTAACAAGGTTGATCAAGTCTTATTAACAAACTTCTTCTGGATGACATGAAGCCGGAGAATTATCGAATAACATTAGGTTACCTCAACAGGGATATGCATTTCCCCAACAATAAGAATATCATATTTCTTCTTGACAGTAGGAAGAGGGAATTCAAAACCTCCAATAGTAATAGTTGAAAATTTTCCAATAGAATTGATATTATGCACTTGAGGTTGTTTCTTCGGAAAGTGTATCGTATGCTCATTACCATTAACATGAAAAGTGACATTGCCTTTGTTGCAATCAATAATAGCCCCTGCAGTATTCAAAAAGGGTCTACCAAGGATGATCGACATACTATCGTCCTCGGGAATATCAAGAATAACAAAGTCCGTTAAGATAGTAACGTTTGCAACCACAACATGCACATCCTCACAAATACAGATGGGTATAGCAGTTTATTTATCAGCCATTTGCAAAGAAATTTTAGTAGGTGTCAACTTATTCAATTCAAGTCTACGATATAAAGAGAAATGCATAACACTAACATCGGCTCCAAGATCACATAAAGCAGTTTTAACATAGTTTCTTTTGATGGAGCATGGTATAATTGGTACTTCTGGATCTCCTAGTTTCTTTGGTATTTCACCCTTAAAAGTGTAATTAGAAAGCATGGTGGAAATTTCAACCTCCGGTATGTTTCTTTTATTAGTAACAATATCTTTCATGTACTTAGCATAAGGAGGCATTTTAAGCATATCAGCCAAACGCATACGCAAAAAGATAGGTCTAATCATTTCAGTAAAGCGCTCAAAATCCTCATCATCCTTTTTCTTGGATGGTTTAGGAGGAAAGGGCATGGGTTTCTGAACCCATGGTTCTCTTTCTCTACCATGTTTCCTAGGACAAAGTCTAACATTATTCTTAAGTCAGGATACAAAGTCTAACATGTTTCTCTACCATGTTTCTAAACCAGAGCTTCTCTTTGGATGGACCTCAGGATACAAAGGTTCCTAAGTCATCTTACCACCTCTAGTCATAACCCTAACAACATTATCATTATTCTTACTATTCAACTCATTAAGCAAAGCATCATGTGCCTTAAGTACTTGTTGTACTTGAGTTGTAACCATGGAAGCATGTTTACTAATAAGCTTAAGATCATTAATAGTTCTACTCTTATAATCACCCAAGTGGTCAATCATGTAAGCATTACGTTTCAATTGTCTACTAACATAAGCATTGAAGTTTTCTTGTTTACCAATAAAATTATCAAACTCATCCAAGCATTGACTAGCAGACTTATTATGAGGA
The DNA here is from genome assembly GCF_003073215.2 of Triticum urartu. Classification (NCBI taxonomy): domain Eukaryota; kingdom Viridiplantae; phylum Streptophyta; class Magnoliopsida; order Poales; family Poaceae; genus Triticum; species Triticum urartu. The sequence goes on along the minus strand of NC_053027.1, from coordinate 115,238,815 downwards.
ATATCACCTTCATCAAATCTATAGAGAGAGTTTACCTCTACTAGAGGTAAATTCTCAACATCTTTAGCTTTAATACCTTTTTCTTTCGTAGATTTATTTGCCTCTTGCATATCTTCAGGACTGAGAAATAGAATACCTCTTTTATACGGAGTTGGCTTAGAAGTTGGTTCAGGAAGTGTCGAATCATTATCATTACTCAATATATTATTCCATAGTAATTCAGCTTGCTCAACAGTTCTTTCCCTGAAAACACAACCAGCAGAACTATCTATGTGGTCTCTGGAAGCATCGGTTAGTCCATTATAAAAGATATCAAGTATTTCATTTTTCTTGAGAGCATGATCAGGCAAAGCATTAAGTAATTGGAGAAGCCTCCCACAAGCTTGTGGGAGACTCTCTTCTTCAATTTGCACAAAGTTAAATATGTCCTTTAAAGCAGCTTGTTTCTTATGAGCAGGGAAATATTTTTCAGAGAAGTAGTAAATCATATCCTGGAGACTACGCACATAACCAGGAGCAAGAGAATTAAACCATACTTTAGCATCACCCTTTAATGAGAAAGGAAACAATTTAAGAATATAGTAATAGCGAATTTTTCCTCATGAGCAAATAGGGTGGCTATATCGTTCAATTTAGTAAGATGTGCCATAACAGTTTCAGATTCATAACCATAGAAAGGATCAGATTCAACCAAAGTAATTAACTCAGGATTGATAGGGAATTCATAATCCTTATCAGTAAAAAAATAGGTGAGGTAGCAAACTTAGGATCATATTGCATTCTAGCATCCAAAGACTTTTCTTTCAGCTTAGTTAATAGTTTCTTAAGATCATATCTATCATTGCAAGCAAAAAAGTCTCTGCCAGTTTCTTCATCCATAATATAACCCTCAGGTACAACAGGCAATTCATATCTAGGGGAGAATCACAATCTTCAGTTTCAATAGTATAATCAGTTTCAGTAATTTCATTCTCTCTAACCCTAGCAAGTTGTTCATCAAGAAATACACCTAGTGGCATATTATTATCAAGCAAAGAAGTAGTATCATCATAAGCATCATGCATACAAGAAGTGGAATCATCAATAACATGCGGCATACCGGAATCAATAGCAGGTGTAGGTGTCGCAAGCTTACTCAAAACATCTTTTGTCCTACCCTCCCGTGGAAGCGGGGTCCTATTGGAAATTAAGGGATATTAAGGGCTCCTTTTAATAGAGAACCGGACCAAAGCATTAGCACTTAGTGAATACATGAACTCCTCAAACTACGGTAATCACTAGGAAGTGTCCCGACTATTGTCACTCCTGTAAATACCCCACTCTGTACAGGGATACCTTATATTATTAATATAATTACACAGTAGGAGCCTTTCCTACTGTTCACGGTCAAAAAAAACTATTGTCACTCCGGGGTTGCCAGATCATAACACGTAGTAGGTGACTATAACTTGCAAGATTGGATCAAGAACACAAATATATTCATGAAAACATAATAGGTTCAGATCTGAAATCATGGCACTCGGGCCCTAGTGACAAGCATTAAGCATAGCAAAGTCATAGCAACATCAATCTTAGAACATAATGGATACTAGGGATCAAACCCTAACAAAACTAACTCAATTACATGGTAAATCTCATCCAACCCATCACCGTCCAGCAAGCCTACGATGGAATTACTCACACACGGCAGTGAGCATCATGAAATTGGTGATGGAGGAATGTTGGTGATGATGATGGCGATGATTTCCCCTCTCCGATGCCCCGAACGGACTCCAGATTTGGCCTCCCGATGAAGAACGGGGGGTGACGACGGCTCCATATCGTAAAATGCGATGAATCCTTCTCTCTGATTTTTTTCTCCCCGAACATGAATATATGGAGTTGGAGTTGAGGTCGGTAGAGGTCCAGGGGACCCACAAGACAGGGGTGCGCCCTAGGGGGGCGCCCTCCACCCTTGTGGACAACCGGTAGGTCCCCCTCTGTTGATTCTTTCGCCAATATTTTTATTTATTCCAAAAATATTCTCCATGAAGTTTCTGGTCATTCTAAGAACTTTTATTTTTGCACAAAAATAACACCATGGCAATTCTGCCAGCGTCAGTCTGGGTTAGTTCCATTCAAATCATGCAAATTAGAGTCCAAAACAAGGGCAAAAGAGTTTGGAAAAGTAGATACTATGGAGACGTATCCGTATGTCAGGTCGCAATGCCTGGGACAAGGCCAGGGGTGAGGACTCGAGAGCCAGTAGGGACTCCTAAGGCGTGATGCTCAAGGGCCCCTGTTTTAACGTGCAAGCGGTTTGTGCAAAAGAGGAGTGGTTCGCCTCACGGAGGCGCTTAGCAAGGGCTTTAACCGGCGACACATGGCGTACGAAGCAACTTTACTTAGCCTCTCACGAATCTGTAACACCCACAATGCGGCTATATCTCCCATGTGTCGGAGCACGACTTAGAGGCATAGTCGCATGGTAGGTTTGTCGCAAGAGGGGTAATCTTCACACAATCCCATGTACTGAATAAGAAAGGGATAAAGAGTTGTCTTACAATCGCCACTTCACACATATAACAAGTTAAACATACATCATCCAGAATACAATCAAGGTCCGACTACATAACCAAAATAAAAGAAGACAACCCCAAATGCTAGATCCCCGATTGTCCCAACTGGGCTCCACTACTGATCAACAGGAAACGAAACAACACAACGAACAAGATCTTCCTCGAGCTCCCACTTGAGCTGGGTTGCGTAATCTACACTGGTATCATCGGCACCTGCAACTGTTTGGGAGTATCCGTGAGTCACAAGGACTCAGCAATCTCACACCCGTGAGATCAAGACTATTTAAGCTTATGGGTAGGATAGGGGTAGTGAGGTGGAGCTGCAGGAAGCACTAGCATATATGGTGGCTAACATACGCAAATGAGAGCGAGAAGAGATGCAACGCAACGATCGAGAAGCTAGAAGTGATCAAGAAGTGATCCTGAAACTACTTACGCACAACCATAACACAAGAACCGTGTTCACTTCCCGGACTCCGCCGAAAAGAGACCATCACGGCTACACACTCGGTTGATGCATTTTAATTAAGTTAAGTGTCAAGTTCTCTACAACCGGACATTAACAAATTCCCATCTTCCCATAACCGCGGGCACGGCTTTCGAAAGTTCAAACCCTGCAGGGGTGTCCCAACTTAGCCCATCACAAGCTCTCACGGTCAATGAAGGATATTCCTTCTCCTAGGAAGACCCGATCAGGCTCGGAATCCCGGTTATAAGACATTTCGACAATGGTAAAACAAGACCAGCAAAGCCGCCCGATGTGCCGACAATCCCGATAGGAGCTGCACATATCTCGTTCTCAGGGCAACACCGGATAGGTCAAGCTACGAGTAAATACAACCCTCGAGTTTCCCCGAGGTGGCCCCGCAGGCTGCCCGGTTCGGACCAACACTTAGAGAAGCACTGGTCCGGGGGGTTAAAATAAAGATGACCCTCGAGAGCGCGACTCCCAAGGGAAAAGTAGGTGGTGGTGAGGCAAATGGTAAAACCAAGGTTGGGCCTTGCTGGAGGAGTTTTTATTCAAAGCGAACTGTCAAGGGGTTCCCATAACACCCAACCGTGTAAGGAACGCAAAATCAAGGAACATAACACCGGTATGACGGAAACTAGGGCAGCAATAGTGGAACAAAACACCAGGCATAAGACCGAGCCTTACACCCTTTACCAAGTATATAGGTGCATTAAATTAAATAAGTATAATAATGATATCCCAACAATATCCATGTTCCAACATGGAACAAACTTCATCTTCACCTGCAACTAGCAACGCTATAAGAGGGGTTGAGCAAAGCGGTAACATAGCCAAACAACGGTTTGCTAGGAAAGGAGGGTTAGAGGCTTGACATGGCAATATGGGAGGCATGATATAGCAAGTGGTAGGTAACCCGGCATAGCAATAGAGCGAGCAACTAGCAAGCAAAGATAGAAGTGATTTCGAGGGTATGGTCATCTTGCCTGCAAAGTTCTCAGAGTTGTCGAAAGCTTGATCCTCGTTAGCGTACTCAACAGGTTCCTCGATCACGTACTCATCTCCCGACTCTACCCAAGGCAAGAACACAAGCAAAGGACCAACAATCAATCACGGTGCAATGCACAAGCAACATGAGGCAAAACATGGCATGATATGCAAGAAATGATATGCAATGCATATGCGTGCTCCGGAAGGGAAAGAATGATCAAGGCATAAACTTGGCAAACCAAGCGTGCCACTGGAAAGATGAGATGATTTCGGGTGAAATCGATATAAAGATCACCGAAAACGGATGCACGATTTGCAAATGGCAAGCAAAACAAGAATGACACAATTCTACGATTAACAGCACGATGCCATCTAGAATGCAACAAGAAACTAAACTACTGCACTCCAGCATAGCAACAAAGCATATGGAAGTGATGTACTCAAGATGCTTGACAAAACATGAACACTGAGCTACGGCTAAATCACACAAGAGCAGGTTCAAACAAGCATGGCAAAAGTGCAAAAGATATCAGCATCACACACTTAGTGAAAAATACTAACATGGCATAAACAGCATCAGGAAGCAAATTTTACAGCAAGAAAACATCATGCTACAGGAACATATCATAGCAAACCAAGGCATGGAATGATTCTACTAAACGCATAGATCACAATTCTCTTACTGAACATGAGCCAAAAATGCACAAAAGATATGATGGCACCCATGTAAACATAGCAAGTTTTATTAACAGTTTCAGACTTCGCAGAAAACAGAGCATGGCATAACCAGAATTATGAAGGCAACTTTGCAAGCTCAAACCACTCATCACAAAGCCTTGCATGACAAACAAAAGCATACCCACAGCAATATGACATGTTCATGAAGCTAACCATGGCAAGAGCAAGTTCATAGCATGCATGGATCACTAACAACAACCACGGCAAAATTGATTAACATGTTAACATTCTGCCAGGAATATTTTATAGCAAAAGTAGAGCAAGAACAAGACATGCTAGGGCACTCCATAATTACAAACATGGGCATGGATGGATAGAGCATAACCATATGTTCAAAACATCCTTACTTCAGAAACTCAAAACAAGCAAGGATATCACTGTAGCATCATGTTTACATGGCATCAAAATAACAGCAGGAAAATGACAGCAAAATCCTAAGTCACTGAAAACAACAATATCACGAAGCCTAGTTTTCATGCTTGTGCTAGTCACCACATTGATCACAAAAATTTATGGCAAGCACCACTGTAAAGATGGAATGATATAGTTCAAAACACATGTAGATCTCATGCCCATATGAAGCACACATCAAATGTGACAAAAATGACAAATCACCATAAACTGATAAGTAGCAGCAGTAAACATTTTATAGCACTTTTGCATCAATGATTAGGGCATCAAGATGAACTCAAACAAGCATGCCACAATGTAATGAAATGAATAACATCTCACAATGAACATTTTGATATCGCATATGCATGAAATGGAGCTATGGTCACGGAGATACGATGCAATGAACAAGGCCATAAAATATGTGCAGGGAAAAAGACTTAGAGGAATTCTCACCCTGCGAAACAGATCTAGGGTTCGCACGGAATGCGATGTTCGCCGGGGTTTCGTCGCCGTACTTGCCCGAGAAGAAGATGACGACGGTCGGAGGTGAGGGAGAGGGCGCCAAAGTTGTCAGGGTCACCGGATCCGGCCGAATCAAGGCCGAAGCGAGGTGGAGGCGCCATGGCCGGCGGTGGAGGAAGCAACTCCGGCGGGGCGTGCCATGGCGGGGCGGCGGCGGCCGGCGGGGTCCAGTGAAGGGCGCGGCGAGCTGCGCGCGGTGGAGCGCAAGGGCGGCGGCGGCGCTAGGTGGTGGCGGGAGGAGGCGCGCAGGCAAGGTGGCGGGGCGCGGCAAAGGCACGTGGCGGCGGTTGGCAGCGGTGATGCGTGGGGCACCGGCGAGCGGGGCGCGCGGCGGCGGGGAAAGGTGGCGCGGCGCGGGACGGGCGGCGCGCGGGCCCGGTCGAGGCCCGGGACGGGCTGGCTGCGGGCTGGGCGGGCCACAGCGGTGGGAGGTGGCGCGGTCCGATTGGGCGAGGGGGCGGTGACGGACATGTCCGGCACGCGGTGGACGTGTCCGGCGGCGCGAGGATGAAGATAGCTAGGGTTTGGACTGCGATTTTGGATGGGGAAGACCTTTATATAGGTAGAGGGAGTTTGGAGTGTCCAATTGAGGTGTAGTTTTCGCCCACACGATCGTGATCCGACAACAGAGGACATGGAAAAGGTTTGGATGGGTTATTGGGCCGTTTTGGCGGGGTGTTGGGCTGCAACACACACGACGCCTTTGCGGTTACCCTGTTAACCGTTGGAGCACCAAACGGACTCCAAATGGCACTAAATTTGACAGGCGGTCTACCGGTGGTGTACCAAGGCCCCTTGGCAAATCTCAGTCCATTCCGAGAATGTTTAACACCCGCTCACGAAAAGAGGCAAGAGGGGTGCGTCGGGCATGTAGGAGTGTCGGATTGCAAAACGGACAACAGGGAAAATGCTCGGATGCATGAAATGAACAGATGTCCTAGAGAAAGGACTTAGTCGTAGGGCCATCGCAACTAGGAAGCTTAAAGGGGTTAATTAGGACAAAGGACACGAGAGTTTTTATACTAGTTCGTCCCCTTACGATGAAGGTAAAAGCCTACGTCTAGTTGTGTTGGTATTGCTGGGGGGTTTCGATCACCAAGAGGCTTAACTCGCCGGCTTGGTTATCAATCTCTTGTTTCTTGCCCTAAGCCGCCACCGGGTCATCCCCTTATATAAACGGGTTGACGCCTGGTGGCCTACAGAGTCCCGGCCGGCTCATAATCGTGTCCGACTCGGTGACTTCCTTTACATGCCTTTCCTTACAAGTCTTTCCTTACATGCGACGGTTTGTAATACCGGGCCTTAAGCTGCCTCTAGGCCTTTGGGCCTTCTATAAGATTTAATAAACTATCATCTTGAATGTTTTACTGGGCTTCTTGTGTAACCCGCCATTGGGGCTGACCCGGCCCCTCCTGGGCGGGTCATAATTGATAGCTATATCCCCAACATTAGGCCCCAGGTTGACTTTGAACTCCGTTCTTTGTCAATCTTCAATACTTAGACAAAAATCCATCTTCTTATCCTCGTAGAAGTTTTTGTAACCCATCGTGACGTCATCTTTTGAAAATGCAAAAAACTTTTATGATGTCATCTCCCAACGGATCTTCATATTTAATGTCTCCCGAGAATCGAGGCGTCTGTGTAGTTGGATAACCATTATTCGGCTATCCCTCGATTTCCGCGCCCGTCTGTTCACATTTTCCTTATAAATAGGCACGCCTCGGCTTTCTTCTCTCTCACTCCGTCTTCTTCCTCTCACAAACCCCCTGCTTCTCGAGCTCCGCCGCTGCCGCACTTCGCCTCCGTCTCCGTCGATTTTGGCTGCTGCATCAACACGAACCAATCCAGAGAACGGCGGCGACCACCGTAGAAGATCCGCAGTTGTAAGTGTCCTCCTTTTCACTTCTCATATCCGCATTTTAGGGTTTTCAGATTTCTTTGTGTTCTTCATAGTTCATCATAGTTCTTCATAGTTCTTCCACCGCAAGCTTCTTCTTGATCCAAAAAGACATATATGCTTGTGCGGTAGCGTTTTTGTACCTACTTTTGACGTCCGCAGATCCCTTTCTCTGGTCCAAAGATCTCATTAGAACTTATAGACTCCTCTGCGCTTGAACCTTTTAGGTCTAGAATTTTCTCCATTTTAAATAGCCATTTGATCTGGAATAATACCAAGCAATTGGGAAGCTTGTTTGTCTCAACACTTAGCTGAATTTACCTTCCTCAAATATCTGTAGTCATGGCGGCTTACTGTGCCGGCTTACTTTTCCTTATATGACATTAGACCTTAACTAAGCCGCCATTACTTCCCTGTATTATCATCATTTAACTGTTAACTTCACCATTGAATTGAACCGGCATGTTGCTTTTCTTTTCAGTTCTTCTTTGCACATCATGCTGTGCAAAGCACCAACCATCTGTAACTGTGTTCCCTCAACCGTAACTGAGGAACATTTAAAGGAGTTTTTCACCATAGGATTTTTGCCAGGAAAATACGTCATGTCTTACCGTTCCCCTGACTCGGAAGAAGAACGGCCCAATCCAAGGGCTGGTGAAGTGATTGTTTTTACTGACCATATGAACTGTGGCTTCTCACCGCCCGGCTCAAAGTTCTTCAGAGAGGTCCTCCACTTTTTCAAACTCCACCCTCAAGATATTGGGCCCAATTCCATATCTAACATCTGTAACTTCCAAGTGCTCTGTGAGGTGTATCTTCAACAAGAGCCGACTGTGGAGCTGTTTAGAGAATACTTTTATCTGAACCGGCAGAACGAGTGCACCAACGGCCTTAGCTTAGAGCTTGGAGGCATCTCAATTCAACGCTGGCAGGGCGCTGTCTTCCCCCTCATAGTATTGCCGAGTCATCCAAAAGACTGGAATCAGACTTGGTTTTACTTCCAAGACATTTCACTGGCAAACGAGAGGCCACTGCCGGGTTATCGCCCCGAACGTCTTGACTCCAAGTTCGCGCTCCCTAACAAGCTCACTGTCGCTGAACACAAAAAGCTGATACCATCCATCAAAAGGATTAATGCTCTGTTAGGGAATGGGTTAACTGGAGTTGATTTAACCCACTATTGGATCTCATGGCGGGTCATCCCTCTAAGCCGTCGGTCAAAGTTGATGTATGAGTATGGTGGAGGCCCGGATGACTCTCTTCGTCACAGCCCCGCTCAATTAATAGAAGAAGATATGGTTTCCCTTCTGGTGAACGGGAAATACGAAGATTGTAGTATTGTCGGGTTAAATCCCTTCTACAAGCTTAACCCGGTGCCAGAAGTAAGGATATTCTGATCTCTTCTCCTTTGTATTTTTCCCAGTTGTATTTTTTAATACTTGCATGACCTTTTCATCATGTTTTTACCTATCTGCAGGCCAACTCTGACTTCTGGAAAGTTAAATATGACCACGAGGCTGCCAAGAAAGAGAGAGCCGCAGCCATAAATGCCAAGAAAACGACCCTGAGGTCAAAAAAGAAGAAAAAGAGCACTGCCGAAGATTGGATGAAGCTTGGCGATTCTTCTGAGTCGGAGGTAGCCCTTGACTCCCTTGGCCAATTTTTTAACAATCTTCTTGACACTGATCATTACCAGGATGACACGGGGGCCAGTCAGGCCGTGGAAGAAGAGGTAACTATCATTTCCTCCGACTCAGAGCCCTTGCCAAGACAAAAAATTCGACGAGTGATCCGTAAAGTAAGGTTTTCTGACCCTTTAGCTCACTTGGATCCCAACTTTATTTTGAAAAAGCAGCAACATGAGAGCTGCCGCCAAGCCCGGACCGAAGACGAACCGGCTGTTGTTCTTCAACAAACTCCTCAGAAGTGCCGGAATGAGGTTTACTTCTTTTGTACTTAACTCTGTTTAATGAATCCTTTCCCTTGCATTATTTTAACTTTATTTTATCTTTTCAGGAGGTGTCTCGCTCTTTTGGCGACTCATCGCAGACTCAATTTCCGGCCTTCAAGACTGCCCCTGGGTAATGAAAAATCCTCCTTTTTCCGGTTTGTTCAAATTGTATCTTTGTACTGACAGTCCTACAACATCTCTCTTAGTGGCCAAGCTAAATCCAAGAAGGCAAAGGCAGCTAAACCGGCGGAAGACCTACCAATCCTTGCATCTGACCCTGCCAGGCCACCTTCTCCTCCATTAACTGACGCTCCAGAAGACCCGCTTGTCTATGCAGAATCAAATCCTCCTGAACCGTCGTTTGATGAGACCACTGTGAACCCTTCCGCAACTGGACCATCAAGCTCAGCCAACCCACCATCACCGTCTGCACAAGACGTTCAGATCACCGGGAGCCATTTTATTGAGCCGAGGAATCCAACCGTGCTGGCTCGCCACACGGCGAAACAAGAGGCATTAGAGAGGCAGAAAGTGTGCTTTGATGTTGCCAATTATGATCATCTAAATGCCAACGATATTTTATCCGGCTATCTCAGCCATGTGCACTCCAGTCGCGATTCTGAGATCGAAATGGTCAAACAGTTGCAGTTGAAATACGAGGTATGTTCTTCCGGCTTATCTATATTCCTCCAGCCCCCAAGTCTTCAGATTATGAGAGAACCAGAATGATTTGTAGACTTTATAATATAGGACAAGACCGTTACCTTTGAAACTGTTCTTGAATTCAACAAAATAGAACAAAGCTTCACCTGTAGTCCCCAAGGGCCAGTTCCTTTTGATCATAAATGAGCTGGTACTTTTAAATTGATTTGTATTGTATTCAAAGAACTTAATACTCCGGCTTAACCTTGAGAAACTTGCTGAATTGCATACATTAGCCCCCAAGTGCTAAGTGTTGTTACTTTGTAAAGTACTTGGGACTTAAAATATGTCTTTAGAGTCATAAAAATTTGTTTTGGCATACATTAGCCCCCAAGTGTCAAGTGGTTTTTTTGTAAAGTACTTGAGACTTGAATCCTGATTGTTGAACATTTAAGCGAAATCTTGACTCACCTGAGTATGTTTTTTGCAGAATGCCTTATCTAAACTGAACTCGCAATTGACTGACGCGAAGACCCGGCTAGCGAGTCAGGAGGCAGAAATCAAATCTGCTAACTCCAAACTGCAAATAAGTCTCTCTGAGACGGAAAATTTAAAGACCAGTGTCGGTGTCAAAACCGGCGAATCTCGGGTAGGGGGTCCCGAACTGTGCGCCTAGGCGGATGGTAACAGGAGGCAGGGGACATGATGTTTTACCCAGGTTCGGGCCCTCTTGATGGAGGTAAAACCATACGTCTTGGTTGATTAAATTCGATGATATGGGTAGTACAAGAGTAGATCTACCATGAGATCAAGGAGGCTAAACCCTAGAAGCTAGCCTATGGTATGATTGTTGTTCGTCCTACGGACTAAAACCCTCCGGTTTATATAGACATCGAAGAGGGCTAGGGTTACACAGAGTCGGTTACAATGGTAGGAGATCTACATATCCGTATCGCCAAGCTTGCCTTCCACGCCAAGGAAAGTCCCTTCCGGACACGGGACGAAGTCTTCAATCTTGTATCTTCATAGTCCAGGAGTCCGGCCGAAGGTATAGTCCGGCTATCCGGACACCCCCTAATTCAGGACTCCCTCAGTAGCCCCTGAACCAGGCTTCAATGACGACGAGTCCGGCGCGCAGATTGTCTTCGGCATTGCAAGGCGGGTTCCTCCTCCAAGTACTTCATAGAAGATTTTGAACACAAAGGTAGTGTCCGGCTCTGCAAAATAAGTTTCCACATATTGCCATAGAGAGAATAATATTTACACAAATCTAATCTGCTGACGTATTCCGTAGCGTGACATCACACCACGGCCAAGTCTCTATTCGAATCGTTTTACTGTCCCACCTCAGCGTGTTTAGCGAGGCGGTTTCCTTGGCACGTATTGTCAAAGCAGAGATCGTGTCCCCTTATTCCGGGATTCTCATCAATACGAGCGTGGGTAACCCAACCGCACCATTGATTACGGCGCTTGGGAGATAAGTGAGTTTTACCATGATGGTGGGGACGCATAGTCGTGTCCGCCCATATAAGGGGATAAGGATCCACCTTTACATCCACGCCTTCTTCCTCCTTTGCCTATCCATTTCCGCGCACTCGAGCTCCAGCGCCCAAGTCCGCACACCCCACCTCAAACTTCTCCAGCCATGCCCGGAGCAGGAGGCAAGTGGATGGTCTCCTCCGTCACGGAGCGACACATCAAAAAACTAAGGAAGGCCGGATACTTGTCTAACGACATTGCGCACCGGCTTCCCAAAGAGGGGCAGCTCATCCCCACCCCTAGGCCCCATGAGAGGGTGGTGTTCCTCCCCCATTTCCTCCGCGGACTAGGCTTCCCTCTCCACCCATTTGTCCGGGGGCTCATGTTCTACTATGGCCTGGATTTCCACGATCTGGCCCCAAACTTTGTCCTCAACATCTCGGCGTTTATCATCGTGTGCGAGGCCTTCCTCCGCATCCGCCCTCATTTCGGCCTCTGGCTCAAGACTTTCAATGTAAAGCCGAAGGTGGTGCGCGGCACCCAGGCGGAGTGTGGAGGCGCCATGGTGGGCAAGATGCCCAACGTCCTATGGCTCAAGGGCTCCTTCGTGGAGACCCTAAAGGGGTGGCAATCGGGGTGGTTTTGCATCACCGAGCCGCGCGACCCTGAATGGGTCGCAGCCCCCAAGTTCTGATCCGGACCCCCTATGCGGCTCACCTCCTGGAAAGAGATGGGCCTGTCGTGGGGTAAAAAAGGAGAGCTGGCCGGACTCCGGACATGCGTCCAAACCCTGGTGGACAAGAAGCTCAAACTTGTCAACGTAGTCCAGGTTATGCTCATCCGCCGGATCCTCCCGTGTCAACAAGGGGCTTTCAACCTATGGGAGTTCGACCCGACGCAGCACCGAAATCTGAGCAGGCTCTTCGACACGATGTACGAAGATGCCTAGAAGGTGCTTTTCAAGGGCGTCGAGGCCCCCGCATCCGCTACCGAGGATCGCGGATTCAGCACGCAGCGTCACGCTAGTGCGGTAAGCTGTTTTTACCTTTTACAGGGTATTAGTTTTTCATAGTTTGACTCCATGCGGGATCTAAGCTCCCTTACCTTTGACAGGTTTGGCAGGAGACGTCCGGACAGATCAACTATCCAGCTCCTTTGCCCGAAGGCCCAGCGGACGCTCGCTTGGCGAAGCTGCTGGTTCCGGCACCCTATGTGGTGCCGGAGAAGAAGGCCAAGAAGAAGGCCATGAGGACTCGAAAGAGTGCCCGACGCCTGGAGGTGTCGGGTTCATCATCCGACGACTCCAAGACGCACTCCTCCCATGAAGACGAGGAGGAGGAGGAAGAGACCTCTCCCCCTCCAGCGGGGGGAGGGAAGAAAAGGAAGGTTGCCCCAACTGGGGAGGCCGAAGGGTCCAAGAAGGGGAAGACCCTTCCTCCGGACTACTCCACCAACGCCGACGATGGCGAAGAGGAGTGGCCGCACAGGGCCAAGCCCCTGGCGAGATCGTAAGTATTCGGACACCAGAGCAATTCATAGTGTTCCTTTCTTACACGGCTCCTCCTTACGCCGAACATGACTATGCAGTCCGCCCAAGGCCGGGCTTGACGAGTCGTCGAGCAGCTCCCTGGATTCGTCGGATGTGGCGTCCCACCCTACGGACGACGCTGAGGTGGCGTCCCAACAGGTTCCAAGCCAGGAGGAGGTGGTCCTGGAGGCGCCACAAGGCGACCTCCCAGACTCCAGGCGTAAAGGGGATAGAACCCCCAAGGGCTCCAAGTCCGGCCTTGAGCCGGACACTGTGCCGGAACCTTCAACAGTTCTGGGCTCCGATAGGCAGCCTCCTCCCAAGAGGAGCAAGCCTACCGAGCCGGTGACCTCCGTCCAACCGGAGGCACCAGAAAATTTGCTAGAGGTGCTTAACGGCGCCTCCATCGACGAGGAGCACCGCACTATTATGAGTGCGGTGATCCAGAAGGTTCAGTCTGCCAAGAGCGGACTGACTGAAGCCTGTGCCAGCCTTCTAACAGGCTTTGAGGTAAGTAAAGAGTATGTAAAAATATTACCGCATAGACAGTAGCCCCTGATGCTCTGTTCGGCGTTCGGAAAGAAAAGCCGAATAGAGGATCTAATAACATTCGCAGGAGTCTAACATAATCAAGTCAATATGCGTATGCAGGCTTCGCTGCTGGCCTCCGCCGCACTGACTGCGGAGGTGGATACGCTGAAGCAAAACCTCGCGCGGTCCGAGAACGAGCTCGGCTATGCCAAGAGGCAACTCGAGGAGAAGGAAGGTAAGTAATACCTTGTGCAAGTATATAGAGAAGATGTGGTTGCAAAAAATGACAGGATCAACGTGCTATTATAGGGGCCATGACCGAGGTGGCAACCCTTAAGAAAGCATTGTCCGAGGCTGAAAACAGAGCGGTCGCGGAGCGCACAGAGAGAGGGAAGCAGCAGGCGCGGGTGGAGGAGGTGCAGAAAGAGCTCCAGGCTCTCGTGAAAAAACACGAGAGTTTGGAGCTTGATTCAAAGACGCAAGCGTCCGAGCTTGCGGCAGCCCTCGAAAGTGCAAAGTCTGCCAAGGCCGAAGCCCAGAAAGCCCTCCAAGAAATTGAAGCGATGAAGAAGATAGCGGCGGGTAAGGCATTCATTATGCAAAGCAAGCATGTGAAAGTGAATTACTCGTTACTTACCCGAGTCCGGAGCTCTCCAGGAGCATTCGCAGATTTGCCCCGCAGTGCGTCTGATGCCACCGCCTACTATCGAGCCGAGGAGGGGAGATCGATGGAGAAGGTGTTCTGGTCTCAGTATGCTGAGGCCGGATACCTGGTGCCTTTGAGCGACCAGCTGAAGAAAATGGTCGAGCTCCATAAGGTGGCCGAACAGGCCATAAAGGGCCTCATAGTTTGGCTTTGGCATGGAGAGGCTCTGCCTGGGAGCTACTTCGGGCTGGTGAGGCGGCTGGTGGATGCTTGTCCACGGCTTGAAGTAATCAAGCGCTCCGTCTGCATCGAAGGTTCTCGTAGGGCGCTTGCCCGTGCTAAAGTGCACTGGGGCAAGATGGATGCGGAGAAGCTGGTGAAGGACGGGCCGGCGCCAGGCAAGGAGCATCGCGTCCCGAAAGCGTATTATGAGGGCATCCTGAAGGGTGCCCGCCTTATAGCGGATGAATGCTCCAAAGATGTAATTTTTGAGTAAACTCGCATTTGTGATCCTGTACGCTGAAAACTTGTTCGTATGCGCTAAGCAACGCTTTTGAATTTAAAATATTACCTTCTGTGCGGCTGTTTATCAAATTTGAGAGATGGCGAGTCGTCGGCTTCTGCCCCCATGCCACGAGTGCTGGGGTGTTCGGGATAAACATGAGCGCTCTTTTTCCCATTCTTGGGTCCTTCGAGGGAGGCGCTCAACACAACGAACAAGGCAATCGGACTATAATGCTTGAACACTCTCACTTAGCCATAGAATTCTATAATTTTAAATTTCGGCGAAGCCCCTAGTGTTCGGAAGACCGAGTTCGGGGCGCTATCCACGCCTAGGCCGGACAAAGCTGACTCCTCGCTCTAAGCGGCATAAGTCTTTAGGGACTCGAAAACCTCTCGAACAGCGACTAGCTCTCGCCTCATCATGACGGTCAGTTTTAGCTTTCTCTACTGAGGTGCTTAGCCCAGCTCAACTGGGGCACAATCACAGTAGTTCTCCTAGTGCTACCTTAGCCGATATAATGGAACGTAAGGTACCAAAACATAGGAGCCGGGCAAACCCAACTATTGACCCAAGACATGATTCGGAGCCGATGCATATAATGTTATAAGTTCGGGGTGGCGTACTTGTGAAAGTGTTCGGACTTCTCACACCGTATTGTGGGGTACTTAAGCCCCTGGCGTATTGGCCGTACCAAAGTGTACGGGTGCAACATGTCATTAATGAACATATATTCGTAAAAAAAGAGTAATGCAATAATAGACGGTAGCTATGCATTGTTTATTTAAAAAGGCTGCGATCAAAGCAGAACGATACAAATAGTGCGATAAGCAAAAGATGGGACTATCTAACATGTCCTTTCCAAGGGCGAGCTGCAGAATTGTATGTGAAACAGGTATACTGCTCGTTATAGAGACCACCTTAGAGTTCCGTATTGCGGTGTAGCTTTCTGCTCCCCTGGTTGTTGTATCGTTTGTGCGGTAATTGTACTGCCGGACAGGCCTTCCGAAGAGTGAAGTCCTGAAAGTAAGAGAAAATGAAGAAGTTGGCAGCCCATAGTGCGGTTTAAGCTATGTTTCGGGCGTGCCGTGATGGTGCCCCTCCCCCTTTGCCCATGGTATTTCCAGAGCGTAGTTATGTACATGCAACGCTGGTTTCGCAAGTTCGCGAGGGCTGGGGTTGGGGCCGCATTGCTACGCTTGCTCGGAACGTGCCAGGCGGTCTTGTTGTAGGTTACTCCGGGCGCGCTTGACGGTGTCCAGACGTTTAATGGCCGGACTGGAGAATTACCTTGAGAGGCTGCTTTGTACTTCCGCTGCGACAGCCGCCGTATGCTCCTCCGTTCGGAGAGAGCGTTCGGTGTTTCCATTGACCGTGATGACTCCTCGAGGGCCTAGCATCTTGAGCTTGAGGTATGCGTAGTGCGGCACCGCATTGAACTTGGCAAATGCGGTTCGCCCGAGCAGTGCGTGATAGCCACTGCAGAACGGGACTATGTCGAAGATTAACTCCTCGCTTCGGAAATTATCCGGAGATCCGAAGACCACTTCAAGTGTAACTGAGCCTATAGAGTTGGCTTCTACACCTGGTATGACGCCTTTAAAGGTCATTTTAGTGGGTTTAATCCTCGAGGGATCGATGCCCATTTTCCGCACTGTATCCTGGTAAAGCAGGTTCAGGCTGCTGCCGCCGTCCATAAGGACTCTAGTGAGGTGAAATTCGTCAATAATTGGGTCTAGAACCAATGCGGCGAATCCGCCATGACGGATGCTAGTGGGGTGGTCCCTTCGATCAAAAGTGATCGGGCAGGAAGACCATGGGTTGAACTTTGGGGCGACTGGCTCCATCGCGTATACGTCCCTTAGCGCACGCTTCCGCTCCCTCTTGGGGACGTGGGTTGCGTATATCATGTTTACCGTCCGCACTTGTGGGGGGAAACCTTTCTGTCCACTGTTGTTCGGCGGCCGGGGCTCCTCCTCGTCATCGCTATGCAGCCCCTTGTCTCTGCTTTCTGCATTTAACTTGCCTGCCTGCTTGAACACCCAACAATCCCTGTTGGTGTGATTGGCTGGTTTTTTGGGGGTGCCATGTATCTGGCATGAGCGGTCGAGTATTCAGTCCAAACTGGACGGGCCCGGAGTATTTCTTTTGAATGGCTTTTTCCGCTAACCTGGTTTAGAGCCTCTGAATCCGGCAATAACTGTCGTATCCTCAGCATTGTCGCCGTTAATGCGGCGCTTTTGCTTGTTGTGACGCGACCTACCACTGCTGTCCTTGGTATCCGAATTACCAGGGCTCTTGGTCATGTTATTGCTGCGAGCTAGCCATCTGTCTTCTCCCGCAAAAGCGGGTCATAAGTGTCGTGAGGGCTGCCATAGATTTCAGCTTTTCCTGTCCTAGGTGCCGTGCAAGACACTCGTCACGGATGTTATGCTTGAAGGCTGCTAGGGCCTCTGTGTCCGGACAGTCGATGATTTGATTTTTCTTGGTTAGGAACCGTGTCCAGAATTGTCTGGCCGATTCCTCTGGCTGCTGAATTATGTGGCTAAGGTCATCAACGTCTAGTGGTCGCACATAAGTGCCCTGGAAATTGTCGAGGAATGCCGTTTCCAGGTCCTCCCAACAACCAATTGATTCTGCTGGCAAGCTGTTAAGCCAATGCCAAGCTGGTCCTTTAAGCTTGAGCGGGAGGTATTTGATGGCGTGTAGGTCATCACCGCGGGCCATGTGGATATGAAGGAGATAGTCCTCGATCCATACCGCAGGATCTGTTGTGCCATCGTATGATTCGATGTTCACGGGTTTGAAACCCTCGGGGATTTGATGATCCATTACTTCATCTGTGAAGCATAGTGGGTGTGTGGCGCCTCTGTATTGGGCTATATCACGACGCAGCTCAAACGAGCTTTGTCTACTGTGTTCGGCCCGGCTGGATTTACTATATCTGGAGTGACGATTACCGTCTCATGTCGTGGGGCGCCCATGCGATCCGTAGATCGATCTTGTTTGCCTTGCCTTGTCCTCCAGTATATCTCGCAGGTCTGGCGCGTTTTCCTGTGCCTTGGTATTTTTTGAGCGGCGCCGGGGTGCGGCTGGAGTGGAGGGCCGAGAGGCCTCCCTGTCGTGGACACGGGGTGGCCGGTCGGCCGCATCATGCGCTGGTGATGTAGGTTTAGGTGCTTCCTCCTCTAATCGGGGTAGCAACCTGCGCTTTGGGTAGCTCTTGGAGGGGCGTTCTAGTTCATACTCTGCGGCCGCAAGGACTTCAGTCCATCTGTCGGCTAGCAAATCTTGATCAGCTCTAAGCTATTGCTGTTTTTTCTTGAGGCTGCTCATTGTGGCCATAAGCCTGCGTTTGAAACGCTCTTGTTCGACAGGATCCTCCGGCACAACAAATTCGTCATCGTCGAGGCTTGCCTCGTCTTCGGAGGGAGGCATATAATTATCGTCCTCGACCTCTCTGTCTGCCGCGCTCTCATGAGGGCTGGCTTCTCCATCCTCATGTGTTGAATCTTGCTGGAGGTGGTTGTCTTCGGCACTGTCTGGGGTGTTATTATCTCCCGTGCCGGAATCACCATTTTTGCTTTGGCGGGATTTAGAGCGGCGCCGCTGACGCAGGCGCTTAGGCTGCTTCTTGGAGGGGTCATCCTCCGCTGTTCCATCGCCATTGCCTTCTTTTGGGGTGTCCACCATGTATATATCATACGACGAGGTGGCTTTCCAGTGCCCTATAGGCGCTAGTTCTTGATCATCTCCTGCATCGGCGTCCATACCGTCGATGTCTTCGGAGTCGAAGTCGAGCATGTCGGTTAAATCATTGAAAGTGGCTACGAAGTGGGTGGTGGGTGGGCCTTGAATTTATTCATCATCCGCATCCCAACCTTGCTGACCATAGTCCGGCCAGGGCTCTCCTAATAAAGAGAGAGACTTTAGTGAATTCAGAATATCGTCGAAGGGCGAGTGCTGAAAGATGTCCGCGGCGGTGAACTCCATGATCGGCGCCCAATCGGGTTCGATCGGTAGGGGCGCGGAGGGCTCAGAGTCTGGAGAGGAGTCCGGCTCCTTGGAGTCACGGGCTTCGCAGAGAATAGGGCTGGTGTTCGGCTCGATCACCGTAGAGATTGCAGCCCCCGAGGCGGTGTCCAACCACCCATCCTCGATTGGCGCAGTTGGCTCCGAATTAAGGGTCGGAGCTGATGCGGGTGCGGCCTCCAGGGCACTGTTCGGCGGCAAAGCTAGATCATGCCCATCGTGACAGTGCGGCGTGCTCGGCTGCGGCTCGAATCCGTCGAAGATCAAGTCTCCGCGGAGGTCGGCCTTGTAGCTCAAACTTCCAAATCTGACCCGGTGGCCAGGGGCATAGCTTTAGATCTGCTCCAGATGACCAAGCGAATTGGCCCGCAGTGCAAAGCCGCCGAATATGAAGATCTGTCCGGGGAGAAAGGTCTCACCCTGGATCACATCGCTGTTGATGATCGGAGAAGCCATCGGGCCTAAAAGTGACGACACAGAGGAACTCTCAATGAAAGCACCAATGTCAGTGTCAAAACCGGCGGATCTCGGGTAGGGGGTCCCGAACTGTGCGTCTAGGCGGATGGTAACAGGAGGCAGGGGACACGATGTTTTACCCAGGTTCGGGCCCTCTTGATGGAGGTAAAACCCTACGTCCTGCTTGATTAATATTGATGATATGGGTAGTACAAGAGTAGATCTACCACGAGATCAAGGAGGCTAAACCCTAGAAGCTAGCCTATGGTATGATTGTTGTTCATCGTACGGACTAAAACCCTCTGGTTTATATAGACACGGGAGAGGGCTAGGGTTACACAGAGTCGGTTACAATGGTAGGAGATCTACATATCCGTATCGCCAAGCTTGCCTTCCACGCCAAGAAAAGTCCCTTCCGGACACGGGACGAAGTCTTCAATCTTGTATCTTCGTAGTCCAGGAGTCCGGCCAAAGGTATAGTCCGGCTATCCGGACACCCCCTAATCCAGGACTACCTCAACCAGCTTCATCGCTAAGAAGAAAACCTGGGCAGATGAAAAAACGCTTCTGACGCAACGCGCCGAGAAGGCCGAAGTAGCCCTTGAAGAGGTTTCAACAGAGCTGAACGGTTTAAAAGGCCGGGTGTCTCAAATGGTAGCCGCCATCTTTGGTAAACCGGTTGTCTTTAATCTTGTGTACTTTTTGCTGATCCGGAATATAAGCCACCAGCTGACTTTGTGTATAAAATATGTGCAGGCCCACGAAGCAAGAACCTGAGCCAAGATCCTTTGATTAAACTGAAGGCAGTGTATACTTTAGTAGAACAACTGTACATTGGCGCACAACGGGCACTTGCCGCCATCTCTCCTGCCAATCAAGGACCCAACCGGCTTAGCGACGTCTTGAAGAAACTGTCAATCCTGCCCGCCAGATTTCAAGAAGTGAAGTGCTCCTGTGCGCGAGCCGGAGCTTTGACTGCCCTGAGCCGCTCCAAGGCTTGGGTGCCAGACCTAGACTCGGCGGACATGGCCAGAGGCTATCCCACCGTGAAGGAAGACGGATCTCCCTTTGAGCAGGATGACTTCATGGCTTGCGTGCGCGGAGTCCGACCTCAGGCAACTACCCTTGGAGATGACACCAACATCGACAAATACCAGCCGGGTTTTGATGTTGAAAATAAGAAGATGGCGACTCCCTCGTACAAGGTGACAGATTTGATCCCGCCTGTAAGAGAAAATACATTTGCCCCGGAAGTTGACCCGGTCGGCCTGATCAACGAAGAAGCTGAATTTGTCGCCGTGAATGGTTTTGACTAGTCAAAACCAACTTCCAGCCAACAAAGGGTGGTGAACCGGCGAGGGAGGAGTAATAACCATCTTCATTGGCTTATAAAAAGCCTTTTAATAGTTTAACTATGAAAACACTAAATGCCTTGCCTATGCCATCATGCATAAAACACTGTGTATGACTCCGTATTTCCTGATGGCAACATATGCATCATATTTGATGATTGTTTCTGCAACACTTTAACTCTGTTCCTATAGATACAAGCAAAAAGACTGGCTTAGCGGCTTAGAATTGAACGGGTTAAAACACCCGGCTTATATCCAATATGTTTACCATAATAGAAAACAGAAACAGATATAAATAAAGTACAAGGGCTGAAACTAACCCTTTGGTTAATGCAGCAAGCAATTGCGTATAAATAATAGCCATACTTGTACCTTTGATCCTTAAACCACCGGCTTGAATAACCCGGGTAATGAAGTTGATAACTCAATCTTTCTGAGAAGTCAATGCCTCTGAATACTTAATGATCATAATACCTTGGTGGCCTTGTTGCCAAGTAAACAAGCCGGCGAAGAAGATAACAAAAAACTAAAAGGCAAATAACAGGTAACAAGTACGATTGAACCTTATATTTAAAGTTTGGCGGCTTTTGATTCGAATACGATCAGTAAACCGGACCAAAGGGGTTAAGCTAAGGTTCGAATACGACCATATAGCCCCCAGTGGATTTGGCGTTGCATCGATCAAGAGGGTACCGACAGTTATGTTCTCTTTGGTTCGAATACGACCTATGTTTGAACAGGAAGCCCCCAAATGACCTTGAGAGGTTTTTAACGACCCTGATTCGAATACGATCCAAGTTGGACCCAAAAGGGGTTAAGCTATGATTCGGATACGATCAAGAAGCCCCCAAGTGAGTTTGGCCTTGAGCGGATCAAGAGGGTTACGACAGCTATGTTCTCTTTGGTTCGAATACGACCTATGTTTGAACAGGAAGCCCCCAAGTGACCATAATATTGTAGCTAGATTCGAATACGATCATAAGATGGACCAAAAAAGGTTAGACTTGATTCAAATATGATCCGCTCCTTAATAGTCAGTTGAAAATAAAATATAACAAAGATACGTAATCTTTTGAAAAGAAAAGAGACCGATGGTCCTGCTTTATTACTTGCCATGGTATATACAATGTTAAAGTATATACATGATGAGAGCCGGTGGCTCAGGTGTAGTATGGCCAAAGTTGAGCATTGTTCCACGGCCGGAGGGTCTCCTCCTCCGATTTACATGAGTCTTTGTGCTCTCGAACATCAATGAGGTAATATGACCCATTGTTTAAGTTATTGCTGACCACAAAGGGTCCTTCCCAAGGTGGGGATAACTTGTGTGCATCTGACAGATCCTGGATGAGCCGGAGCACCAGGTCGCCTTCCTGAAAAGTCCTGGACTTAACCCGGCGGCTGTGATAACAGCGCAGGTCCTGCTGATAAATTGCTGATCGAGCCGCTGCTAAGTCTCTTTCTTCATCTAACAAGTCGAGTGCATCCTGTCTGGCTTGTTCATTATTAGCTTCAACATAAGCCGCCACGTGGGGCGAGTCATGACGGATGTCACTAGGCAACACTGCTTCTGCTCCACACACCATGAAAAAAGGTGTATAACCTGTAGACCTGTTAGGCGTGGTGTTGATACTCCACAGCACCGAGGGTAATTCCTCTACCCAACAACCCGGTGTTCGCTGTAAGGGAACCATAAGCCGGGGCTTGAGACCTTTTAAAATTTCCTGATTTGCTCTCTCAGCTTGACCATTGGATTGAGGATGAGCTCCAAAAGAGACATCAAGCCGGATATGCTCACGTTGACAAAACTCCTCCATGGCCCCTTGGGATAGATTAGTGCCATTGTCAGTGATAATGTTGTGTGGAAAACCAAAGCGGAAGATCACCTTTTTCATAAACTGAACCGCCGTGGCCGCATCACACTTACTCACCGGTTCTGCCTCAATCCACTTTGTGAATTTATTAACTGCCACTAAAAGATGTGTCTTTGTATCCTTAGACCTTTTAAAAGGCCCCACCATATCAAGCCCCCAGACCGCAAACGGCCAAGTGATTGGAATCATCCGGAGCTCTTGAGCCGGAACATGTGCTCGTCATGCAAATTTTTGACATCCATCACATCTGCTGACCAGATCCTCTGCATCAGCGTGAGCCGTCAACCAGTAAAAACCGTGACGAAAAGCTTTGGCCACCAGAGATTTTGACCCGGCGTGATGACCACAATCGCCTTCATGGATCTCACGAAGTATTTCTTGGCCTTCTTCAGGGGAAACACACCGTTGAAACGCTCCAGAGACGCTGCGATGGTATAGTTCCCCATCAGAAATCGTCATTGACTTAGACCACCGGGTTATCTGTCGAGCTAGAGTCTCGTCCGCTGGCAACTCTCCCCAGGTCATGTAAGCCAAGAACGGTATTGTCCAATCTGGGATGACATGAAGAGCCGCCACCAACTGCGCCTCCGGGTCAGGAACAGCTAAATCTTCTTATGTGGGCAACTTGACAGACGGGTTATGCAAAACATCCAAAAAGGTGTTAGGTGGTACCGGCTTACGCTGAGACCCCAACTGGCTTAAAGCATCAGCCGCTTCGTTCTTCCTACGGTCAATGTGCTCCACCTGATAACCTTTAAAACGCCCTGCAACAGCATCAACCTCCCGGCGATAAGCCGCCATGAGAGGATCCTTGGAATCCCACTTGCCTGATACCTGTTGAGCCACTAAATCTAAGTCGCCAAGACATCTGACCCGGCTCAAACTCATCTATTTTGCCACTCGAAGACCATGGAGCAAGGCTTCATACTCTGCTGCGTTGTTAGTGCAAGGAAACATCAGCCGTAACACATAACAAAATTTGTCACCTCGAGGAGAGGTTAAAACAACTCTAGCCCCCGAGCCTTCCAATTGTCTGGACCCATCAAAATGAATAGTCCAATACTTGTTGTCTGGTTTCTCTTCTGGCATCTGCATCTCTATCCAATCATTAATGAAGTCAACTAATGCTTGAGATTTGATCGCAGTACGTGGTACATACTTCAACCCATGAGACCCAAGCTCAATGGCCCACTTGGCGACTCGTCCAGTGGCTTCTCTGTTTTGAATGATGTCTCCCAAAGGAGCAGAGCTAAACACAGTGATTGGATGACCCTGAAAATAATGTTTAAGCTTCCGGCTTGCCATGAACACCCCATACACGAGCTTCTGCCAATGTGGATATCATTGCTTGGATTCAATTAACACCTCACTGATGTAGTAAACCGGCCGTTGAACCGGATGTTCCTTGCCAGCCTCCTTGCGCTCCACCACAATAGCCACACTAACAGCGCGTGAGTTGGCGGCCACGTATAACAACAGCGGCTCTTTCTCAACTGGAGCAGCCAGGACCGGCGGCTCAGCAAGCTGTGTCTTCAGATCTTCAAAAGCAGAGTTTGCAGCATCGCTCCAAACAAAATCATATGTTTTCTTCATCATCTGATACAAAGGCATTGCCTTCTCCCCTAACCAGCTTATGAACCGGCTCAAAGCAGCAACACGACCTGCCAACCGTTGAACATCGTTGATGCATGTTGGTTTGGCCAGGGATGTAATTCCCTTGATTTTCTCCGGGTTAGCTTCAATACCTCGGTTGGACACCAAAAGGCCCAATAGCTTGCCGGCTGGGACTCCAAAAACACACTTGGCAGGGTTAAGCATCATTTTGTAGACCAAGAGATTATCAAAGGTCTCTTTCAGGTCTGCGACCAATGTTTCCTATTTCCTAGATTTTACCACTATATCATCCACATAAACATGAACATTACGCCCAATCTGATCATGAAGACAGTTCTGTACACACCGTTGGTAAGTCGCCTGGGCACTCTTAAGCCCAAAAGGCATAGACACATAGCAGAAATCTCCAAAAGGAGTGATAAAAGCCGTCTTCTCCTGATCTTTGACCGCCATCTTAATCTGATGATAACCTGAGTAAGCATCCAAGAAACTCAAACATGCGCAACCCGCCGTCGCATCGATGATCTGATCAATACGGGGGAGGGCAAAAGGATCAGCCAGACAAGCCTTGTTCAGATCGGTGTAATCCACACACATACGTCAGGTGCCATTCTTTTTTAGTACAAGCACAGGGTTGGCTAACCACTCTGGGTGAAAGACTTCTACGATGAACCCGGCCGCCAAGAGCCGGGCCACCTCTTCTCCAATGGCCTTGCGCCTTTCTTCATTGAACCGTCGGAGAAACTGTCTGACAGGTTTAAACTTTGGATCAATATTGAGAGTGTGCTCAGCGAGTTCCCTCGGGACACCCGGCATGTCTGAAGGTTTCCATGCAAAGATGTCCCGGTTCTCACGGATGAAGTCGATGAGCGCGCTTTCCTATTTTGAATCCAAGTTTGCACTGATGATGAACTGCTTGGATGAGTCGCCAGGCACAAAGTCAACCATCTTGGTGTCATCAGCTGATTTGAATTTCAACACCGGCTCATGCTCTGTTGTTGGTTTCTTTAATGACATCATGTCTGCCGGGTCAACATGATCCTTGTAAAACTTTAACTCCTCTGTTGCACAAACAGATTCAGCATAGGCAGCATCACCTTCTTCACACTCCAAAGCTATTTTTCGGCTCCCATGTACTGTGATGGTTCCCTTATAGCCCGGCATCTTGAGCTGCAAATATACATAACACGGCCGAGCCATGAACTTGGCATAAGTCGGCCGTCCAAATAGAGCATGATATGGGCTTTTGATCTTCACCACCTCAAAGGTTAATTTTTCTGCTCTGGGGTCATACTCATCCCCAAAGGCTACTTCCAGTTCAATCTTACCCACTGGGTATGCCGACTTGCCAGGAACCACACTGTGAAAAACAGTGTTGGATTGTTTAAGACTCTTATCAGTCAACCCCATCCGGTGGAACGTCTCATAGTAGAGGATGTTGATGCTGCTGCCTCCATCCATGAGTACCTTAGTGAATTTGTATCCACCAACCTGAGGCACCACTACCAAAGCCAAGTGACCCGGATTATCGACCCGGGGTGGGTGATCCTCCCTGCTCCACACAATAGGTTGTTCTGACCAACGTAAGTAACATGGAATCGCCGGCTTAACGGCATTGACGGCCCTCTTGTGAAGCTTCTGGTCCCTCTTACATAAACTAGTGGTGAATACATGGTATTGCCCACTATTTAGTTGTTTTGGGTTGCTTTGATATCCGGACTGTTGCTGCTGATGACCTTGACCGGGTTGTGGATTATATCCTCCTTGGTTACCAGGATGGCCCTGACCGTGAAATCCTCCTCCACCTGAACCAGCGCCCGGGCCTTGGAAACTGCCTCCACCTGAACCGCCACCTGGGTCGTGACCTCCATCAAACGTGTTTGAATTTTTAAACGCCTTCATGATCGTACAATCTTTCCACAGGTGGGTGGCTGGCTTCTCCCGGGTGTCGTGCCTTGGACAAGGTTCATTCAATAGTTGCTCAAGGGTGGGACCTGACCCGCCCGACCGAGGGGGTTGTCTGCCCTTGCGCCGTTGATTTCTGCCCTGTGCATTGGTGTTAGCAACAAACTCATCAGCCTTGCGTTTATTACCTCCTTGATTTGCTGGGTTATGCTGGTGACCCTTGTCGTTGCCGTTCTTCTTTCCCTTCGTTGTCTTTTCTTCGTCAGACACCGGGTCTTTAGTACTATCAGAATCAGCATACTTGACGAGAGCCGCCATCAACTGGCCCATGTCATTACAGTCACGCTTGAGCCGCCCCAACTTCTGTTTCAGAGGTTCAAAACGGCAATTTTTCTCCAACATCAAAACTGATGAGTCGGCATCCATCTTATCAGACGAATGTATTATCTCCTTGACCCGGTGCACCCAATGGGTTGTAGAGTCACCGTCCTCTTGCTTACAGTTAGTTAGGTCCACAATCAACATAGACTGCTTACACATGTCTTTGAAGTTCTGGATGAACCGGGCCTTTAACTCCGCCCATGAGCCGATAGAATTGGGCGGCAACCCCTTCAACCAAGTACGAGTTGTTCCATCCAACATCATAGTGAAATACTTGGCCATTGCTGCGTCGCTGACCTCCAACAACTCCATAGCCATCTCATAACTCTCAATCCAAGCCCCGTGCTGTAAGTCAGCCGTGTAATTAGGCACCTTACGAGGCCCCTTAAAGTCCTTCGGCAAACGCTCATTACGTATGGCCGGCACCAAGCAAGGGACGCCTCCGGTTCTTGTGGTCACTCCTGCCTCGACCGAAGTTGCTGGATAAGCCGGAAAAGTTTGATGAGCTGCCTGATCTGCTACCATTTGAACTGCTCATTCCGCCTCTTGCCGAATCCTCTCCTGATCCGCCAAGTTAAGGGCGCCAGCCCACACCGGCTCATGCCTGTGTGGCCGGTTGTGGCATTGAGCATTGCTTGACATGTCTGCGGATTCCATATGCCTACTGTAGCTTGGGCTCCGGCTTGGGCGAGGAGTTGAATGGATCCTGTCCTCGACTATAGGAGTACGCATCCTGCTGTGCCAGAGCAGTTTGAAGAAGTTCTCTTACCCTCCGTGTTTCAACCGCCCCCGGTGAGTCGCCTTCCATCGGGAGAGCCGCCAAACGAGCCGACGCTGCGATGAGGTTTTCCAAGGGGTTGGAGAAGTGACCCGGCGGTGTTGGTACGTAATGAGGTGGAGCGGTAATTATACGAGGTGGTTCCATGGCACGCGGCTGAACCGGTGCGCCGGGTGTCCTGATCCGGTTTTCCTCCAACGGGTTGCTTCCCCCAGCTCCGCGTGTATGGAATAGGTTCCTAGGATCAAGCGTCAGAGGTAGACGTGACTGAGTTTTTTGATGCCTCCTTCTCATGATCTTGTTTGACGTGTTAGATCCACCGAGAGCCGGAAGGTCTCCGCTTGAAGCTGTTGAGCACGAACGTCCAAAGCCACCCGCTCTGCTGCCATCCTGACTTCTTCTGCGGCTAGATTTTCCTTAGCTTGCACCATCTCTTCACGTACGCGTACCACCTCTGCGTCGTGCTGGGCTTTATCCGCCGGCTCTACCACAGCAGTCAACAGAGTCGTCAGTTTATCCATGAGGTCCATTAGAATCTAAGCCAAGGGCGCGTGGGGTCTCCTGACCCGGCTGCAGTCGGCCCGGTAGCTGTTGCCGCCGCTGCTGTAGAGTTCTGCCCGGGCTGTGTCCCTGCCATGAAGACTCTAGCCCAATTCGGCGGCTCAAGAGGGTCCGGAATACTGCTGCCATCGGAACATCCCCCGAGCATGCCGTCCTGCAGCTGGTACAAAGAGTCCGTCTCGCCCGTTGATGATGCAGTGTCAGAACAGACGGCGGTCTCACTGCCCTCCACCGATCCTTCAGAGTATTCACCGCCGTGGACGCAGCCTACGAAGGCATGCTTCACGACAGATTGAACACGGGTGGTCCTCACGCACTGAGCCGTTTCGATGAGGTTGGTGTGGACGTCCGGCTCAGGGCCTGACTCGCCGATCCAGCCGATGAAGACGTGAATTCCACCGAAGGGGACCCGGTACCCGTACTCAATTAAGCCGGCCTCGGGGCCCGAGCCTTCGTCGTCGATGTAGAGCTTGCCGCAATGACTCTTGGTCATCCGGCCCATAGCGTATCCCTTGAGCCCTTCGAAGTTGCCCTTCAAGAACTCAAATCCATCGTGCGCTGGCCCCACGGTGGGCGCCAACTTTCGTGGAATTGTCACGGCAGATGTCCTAGAGAAAGGACTTAGTCGTAGGGCCATCGCAACTAGGAAGCTTAAAGGGGTTAATCGGGACAAAGGACACGAGAGGTTTTATACTAGTTCCGCCCCTTACGATGAAGGTAAAAGCCTACATCTAGTTGTGTTGGTATTGCTGGGGGTTTCGATCACCAAGAGTCTTAACTCATCATCTTGGTTATCGATCTCTTGTTTCTTGCCCTAAGCCGCCACCGGGTCGTCCCCTTATATACACGGGTTGACGCCTGGTGGCCTACAGAGTCCCGGCCGGCTCATAATCGTGTCCGGCTCGGTGACTTCCTTTACATGCCTTTCCTTACAAGTCTTTCCTTACATACGGTGGTTTATAATACCGGGCCTTAAGCCGCCTCCAGGCCTTTGGGCCTTCTATAAGATTTAATATACTATCATCTTGAATGTTTTACTAGGCTTCTTGTGTAACCCGCCATTGGGGCTGACCCGACCCCTCCTGGGCGGGTCATAACTGATAGCTATATCCCCAACAGGTGGCGTGGTCCGATTGGGCGAGGGGCAGCGATGGACATGTCCGGCATGCGGTGGACGTGTCCGGCAACGTGAGGATGAAGATAGCTAGGGTTTGGACTGCGATTTTGGACGGGAAAGACCTTTATATAGGTAGAGGGAGTTTGGAGTGTCCAAATGAGGTGTAGTTTTCGCCCACATGATCGTGATCCGATGACGGAGGACATGGGAGAGGTTTGGATGGGTTATTGGGCCGTTTCGGAGGGGTGTTGGGCTGCAACACACACGAGGCCTTTGCGGTTACCCGGTTAATCGTTGGAGCACCAAACGGACTACAAATGGCATGAAATTTGACAGGCGGTCTACCGGTGGTATACCAAGGCCCCTTGGAAAATCTCGCTCCATTCCAAGAACGTTTAACACCCGCTCACGAAAAGAGGCAAGAGGGGTGCGCCGGGCATGTAGGAGTGTCGAATTGCAAAATGGACAATGGGGAAAATGCTCGGATGCATGAAACGAACACGTATGCAAATGAGATGCACATGATGACATGATATGAAATGCATGACATGAACAAAATGCAAAACAAATACAAAAACCCAACCATGAAGGAAAACTCGTATCGCATCTCCGGAAAAGGCAAGAGTCGGAGTTACAAATATGGAAAGTTGTATCCGGGGTGTTATAGAATCGAACTGCTACTTGATCGCGGCGTCCCCTTCTGGGGTGGCGAAGCATCGGCAAGGCCGCTCGAGGTCCTGTCTCCTGAGGTTCATGTGTATTAGTTAGCTATGAAATACAAGGGGTGGCTCGCGCTTGCTGATCTGCTCGTGATCGTTCCGTGAGAAGACGAAGGCACTAAGGACTTGGTGAGGTGACGTGTGCGGGGTCGGCCCGTGAGCCAGAGCTCGGTCTCTTAGATTTATTAGCGCTTCAAGGACGGACCCGAGCATAGGCGCCATGCTGGTAGCCCCCTCTTGTGGAACATTCAAGGGGAGAGTTTGCAATGCGCGAAGCCCTCAGAGGTGACTCCTGAGGTAGTATATCATTAAATGCAGAGTTAACAGCCACGGCAGCTCATGAAAGCATAGTTGGTTCAAGGCACATGAACAAAACGACACGGCTGCGGGGGCAAGCCCTGACAGCCTGAGGATAATGCAGCCCGGGGGTGCCCTCAATTAAACAAACCAAAAAGTCACCTGGCACCGGTGTTGTAGAAGTGTCAAGGTAGCTGAAGGAGCGTGTCGCGGAGGTAGCTCGTCACGAGCCGGGCGGCTCCTGAGGCCTGGGAGGCTCGCGAGGCCCCGGGGGATTGCAAGCGTCCATGGCCTCCCGAGACGTGACCACCGAGCGCTTGACAACAGTGGGACGAGAGACACGAGTTTACCCAAGTTCGGCCCCTCACGGTTGAGGTAAAAGCATACGTCCTGCTTTATGTTGTATTGATTGAGTGTCGATTACAAGGGAGCGGACTCGCTTAACCTAGCTATCGATTAATTATTACTTGACTTTAACCCGTCGTAGGGTCTCGCCTTTATATACACATGTCGAGGCCCTGGGCTTACAAGAGTCCAGGTCGGGTCATACTTCGTGAACGACTCTGGTTCTAAGTTGCCTTGCCTTGCTAAGCAAGTCGTCGTTGGACGGCTTACACTTCCGGGTCACGTACCATCTTCTGGTCTTGGGCCTTCGTCCGGCTCATCGCATAAGTCGCCTCCTGGCTTCATGTCTTGGTCTCTTGGTCCTGTCTAAGGCCTTGTTGTTTAATTCACCAATATCATAACCCGGCCCTTCTAGGGCGGGTTAGACCGCGGGGTTATATCCCCAATAGGCGGCGAGCAGGAGGACCAATGGGACCGGCGGCACCAGCTGGCTTGGGAGGAACCCTAGCTTCTATCGTGAGCGGCACGAACGACATGAGGGAGACGAGCGAATGTTTTTCTCCTGCAGGAGTGTGAGGGGCAGTGCAATTTTGTCTGTAATATTTTCAAAGAACTATGGCATTGTGATATACCCTTTCACTTTTAAGTGAGCTTATGGGGGAAGTTGCCCACCCCCAATTTTTTTCTATTGTGAAGGAGACCCCAGTGAAATAAGTTAAGCCCTTTCCTTCAAAACGAGATTTTTTAGCTTTTTTATTTTAACAATAAGAAGCTACAAAAGAACTGGCCATAGGACCTGTTCTGAACCTCTCCAACTCTCAGCTTGACAAACTCTGAACTGGAAATCGGGTCGAGTGCATTAGCTCCAAGAAGCTAAAATTCTTGAAGTGCACCTGGGTCGTAGTGCAATTTGGTGACGCAAGGAAATCCGAGCTTCGCATTTAGAAGAATTAGGAGTTCCACATATTAACGATCAATATGCCACCGCCCAGGAAAACGATCTGACCTCCACGTACATGCACGAACCCCTTGCAGGCTTTGACCAAATCCTTTTCTCTCTCATCTCTCCCTCGTTCACTAACCCTCTCCTCGTTCTCTGTCTCTCTCAAACCCTCCCGCAACCGCCAGTTGCGCCGCCAGGGCCGCGACCCCCGTCACCGGCCGAATCCTCTCCTCTGTCTACATATCCGGCCATCCCAGCCCTTTTCCCGCCGGATCCCATCCTGAATGCCGCTAGTCCCGCTGTCAGTGAGGGGCAGCGACACCATGAAAAGGAGGTACTCGCCCGGACGACATTGATACTCGAGAACCTCTCCGCAATGGATTGCTTCTAACCGGCCCAAGTTGGGAACGAAACATGCCTGCAGTGCCACCAACTGGGTTGACAGCGTGCTGTAGCGCTAGGAGAAGCTGCAGCCCTGCTGAACAATTTACGAATGCCAGGTGAAGTAAGAAGCTGAATCTGAGTAGTTTTTGAGGAGTTATAGGACGTCGGAACATGCCCTTAATAAGCGACGTGGTTGGGTGTGGTCTTTGTGTCCCGACACTGTCCGGGCAGCCCGTCTGGGCGTTTGGGCCAGGTATGGGGGTTAGGTTGTAGATGCCAAAAATGCCAAAGGACTTAAATTTCAGATTACAACTTTTTTTGACAAACTACAACTAGATACATCTCCCTTGGAAAAATCATTATTTTTTAAACGGTATTTCTAAAGCACATCTAGATGTCCCCTAAGTATTGCACATCTAACTCCTATATCACTGATTTTACATGGAGATTCATGCAGATATCTTTCTTTTCATTTCCCTTTTATTTTAGATTGAGTCACTTAGATTCAATAAAAAGATAAAAGCATCCTAGTGTTGATCCGTTTATAGGCGATTAATTAGGAGAGGACCGGTGTGTTAACCCAAAACTTCTTGCAAAAAAATAATGCACCTCTCGCATGAGCCCATGTGCCATGGCCATACGACCACACACATGCGTGACACGTCTGCTGGGTGCCACAAAACGAATGAAGAATGAACACCGCCACCCTGCTTCTGTTGCCGACATGTGCCCCTGGTCATGCCATGCTTCGCCGGTATAGCGCATATGCCGTGCCAACCTGCTTTTCGGGTTCCAGATGCGTACTACGAAAGCAAGCCGAGCTGCCGTTGATACGGGCTGAAGCGACCGCCCCGCCCGTGCACTGGTGTGAGCTGTGGTGCATGCCCAATTTCCCATCACTCCAGTTACTAAGCTCCCAAGAAATAATGAGCCAGCAGCGATCCGGTGTGTTTTTGCTTCATGCTCCCGCTTGTCAGCTGGTCTACTGTTGTTTTTTACCACCTCGGCCTACCTGCCCCTCGTGCGTGTCGTCTATTCCTTTCTCGGTGAGTACCTGGTGGGCACGCGTCCTTTTCACGGGTTTGACCACCGCCTCATCCAGAGACTCCAGAGGGGAGGAGAACCGCGTGGATTTTGGCATCTCTGGGAACTGCCTCCCTCGACCGCTCTCCTCGACTTCTCCCCGAGCCGTCGCTGCTCTTTCAACTGCAATCGCCTTCTCCCTTCATTTTCCCTAGCTCGCCGCCGCCTTGACCGCTCTAAGCCGGGGAGGGGACCCCATGAGGTGGCGATGTGCGGCCCATATGGCTCGAGAATAAATTCAACCAGATGAGGTGCATGACGTGGAGGAGGCATCTCTGGAGACGAAGGTGGCAATTGGCAAATCGAGTTGAGGAGGCACCTCTGGAGACGAAGGTTCTTAGGTAAGAACAGCTTATCCAATCAGACTTCCTCGCCGGTGCGAACCGAGCTCACCATGGGATGGCATATTGGCATCTGTGTTGGGCGTTGGCCGACCGCCGATGAACAAGTGCAGCTGTGCAAGTCTGGGCCACCGCCATGCGAGTGCTCTTTTAGCTCCACTCTCTCAGGCCTCAGCCATCTCCCGGGCCTGTCATCGCTTGGGTATGGCAGCATGCAGTGATGCGTTCTCCGTTGTTGTTTGAAGTCAGTTGGCCACCGAGTGGTGTTTGTAACGGCGTCGCATATTTTGTTGTTCAAACATATCACGATTTCCTTTCCCCCTTTTTTCTTCTTGTGTTTATTGTTGTCTCAACCACGTCCACTGCATCTCAATTCCGGTGTTCATTGGTGCTTCTAGGATGCTGAGATGCAACGGACTGTTCACATGTTGTTGATTACATCACAGTTAGTGATTGTGGGCTCATTTAATATTCTGACTATGATATGGGGGTGGGTGATTTTATTGTCGATCTTCCAAAGATTAGCCAAAGATGTAAATTTGCAACTGATTGATGTTGGGCTGCTACTTACATTCCCTGAACCCTGTAAGTGTTTAATGGCACATGTTATATAGGTATGACCGCATTGTAGGTCCATCTGCAACTAATATGGATTCTGTTTTTAGCAGGTACTAAATCCTATTCAATGAGTTATGAATCCAAAATTATCTTTCTCTATTTTTTGGCATGGAAATTAGCTCAAAGTAAAAGTAAAAGTAACCGGTTTATCTAAACCCGATTACCCTTTTTTAGTAATTTTTTAGTGATGGGCTAACTAACACGCTTGAGTTTATCTGCTCATGTCCCTTGTTTGGATGAATGTGGGTATAGAGTTTTCAACCATCAATATTTGTTCCTGCTGGTGGATGGTGTAAACAATAGATAGCAAGAACTATTCATGGGCGAGAATGTGTGTACTATTGTAGGCCCACTGAGGGGTGGCTATGTCCCTCGCTGCCTGGAGGCCGGCCGCGGGTGGCCATCAGTGTGCCTGGCGTTTCTACTGCCGCCTGGCCATCGAGAACCTCCCTGTCCAGGCATGGCGTCAGGAGGTGGTGCGGGACATGCTCAGCTGTCCTGCTGGGTGGAAAGGCTGGAGCGGCAGACGACGTCTTTGTCCAACACCGAGCTCGCTTTCGTGTGGGTGTGGGCGTGGAGCCCGGACGACATCCCCCTCGGCAGCGGCCACTCCTTCTTGGACCGTGCGCTGGATGGCCGTGGTCACCCTGCACTCCCTAAAGGCACCCCGCGCGAAGAGGTGTTGCATGGCCCCAGTTCCCCGTCATCATCCACCTGGACCTGACCAAGGACTACACGCCGCTTACTGATCGGGCGCCCGGTGCCAGCCAGGAGTGGCCCATCGAGGAGCAGTTCGGCTAGACACGTCACTTCAAAGATGGCACGATGGCGGCTGCCCCACGCCGCCGCACGCGCGGCCAGGACCACCTGTGCCCCTACCCTAGGCACCGCGGGGGCGATGATGACGACGAGGAGGCGGGCGACCGTGACCACGGGCGTGGGCGTCGGGGCGAGTCGCGCCCTGCTCGATGCACCGGCCTGCTCGGCTGCCGCTCGGATGGCTCCATGCGCGGCGCCACCTCGGATGGGCGTCGTTCGCATGGCTCTTCATCCCGCCACGGGCGCCATCGTAACGCGTCATCAGGCTCCATCCATGGGCGTACCACCTCGCGCGGCTCCAATAGTGGCCAGTCGCGCCGCAGCCGCTCGAGGTCACCTGACCAGTGATACGTCTCCAATGTATCTATAATTTTTGATTGCTCCATATGCTATATTATCTACTGTTTTGGATGTTTATGGGCTTTATTATACACATTTATATTATTTTTGGGACTAACCTATTAACCCAGAGCCCACTGCCAGTTTTTGTTTTTCCCTTGTTTTAGAGTATTGCAGAAAAGGAAAATCAAACGGAGTCCAATTGACCTGAAACTACACGGAACTTATTTTTGGAAGGAAAGCAACCCGGGAGACTTGGAGTCCACGTCAAGGAAGCCTCGAGGAAGCCACGAGGTAGGGGGCACGCCCCCCCCCCCCCCCCCCGGCGCGCCCCCCCCCCCCCCGGCCCCCCCCGCGTACTTCTTCTGCCTATGTATCTCCATATACCCTAAAACGATCGGGGAGCATAATAGATCGGGAGTTCCGCCGCCAGAAGCCTCTGTAGCCACCGAAAGCCAATCTAGACCCGTTCCGGCACCTTGCCGGAGGGGGAATCCTTCTCCGGTGGCTATCTTCATCATCCTGGTGCTCTCCAAGACGAGGAGGGAGTAGTTCTCCCTCAGGGCTGAGGGTATGTACCGGTAGCTATGTGTTTGATCTCTCTCTCTCTCTCGTGTTCTTGAGGTGATATGATCTTCATGTATCGCGAGCTTTGCTATTATAGTTGGATCTTATGATGTTTTCTCCCCCCCTCTACTCTCTTGTAATGGATTGAGTTTCCCCTTTGAAGTTATCTTATCGAATTGAGTCTTTAAAGATTTGAGAACACTTGATGTATGTCTTGCCGTACATATCTTTGGTGACAATGGGATATCACGTGATTCACTTGATGTATGTTTTGGTGATCAACTTGCGGGTTCCGCCCATGAACCTATGCATAGGGGTTGGCACATGTTTTCGTCATGATTCTCCAGTAGAAACTTTGGGGCACTCTTTGAGGTTCTATGTGTTGGTTGAATAGATGAATCTAAGATTGTGTGATGCATATTGTATAATCATACCCATGGATACTTGAGGTGACATTAGGGTTTTGGTTGATTTGTGTCTTAAGGTGTTATTCTAGTACGAACTCTAGGGCTGTTTGTAACACTTATAGAAATAGCCCAACGGATTGATTGGAAAGAATAACTTTGAGGTGGTTTGTACCCTACCATAATCTCTTCGTTTGTTCTCCGCTATTAGTGACTTTGGAGTGACTCTTTGTTGCATGTTGAGGGATAGTTATGTGATTCAATTATGTTATTATTGTTGAGGGAACTTGCACTAGCGAAAGTATGAACCCTAGGCCTTGTTTCAACGCATTGCAATACCGTTTATGCTCACTTTTATCATTAGTTACCTTGCTGTTTTTATAATTTCAGATTACAAAAACCTTTATCTACTATCCATATACCACTTGTTTCACCATCTCTTCGCCGAACTAGTCCACCTATACAATTTACCATTGTATTGGGTGTGTTGGGGACACAAGAGACTCTTTGCTATTTGGTTGCAGGGTTGCTTGAGAGAGACCATATTCATCCTACGCCTCCTACGGATTGATAAACCTTAGGTCATCCACTTGAGGGAAATTTGCTACTGTCCTACAAACCTCTGCACTTGGAGGCCCAACAACGTCTACAAGAAGAAGGTTGTGTAGTAGACATCAAGTTTTTTTCTGGCGCCGTTGCCGGGGAGGTGAGTGCTTGAAGGTATATCTTTAGATCTTGCAATCGAGTCTTTTAGTTTCTTGTCTTATCACTAGTTTAGTTTATAAAAGAAAACTATAAAAAATGGAATTGAGTTTGTCTCATACGCTTCATCTTTTTAATATCTTTCGTGAGTATGATGGAAAGGAAAATTGTGCCAAAGTGTTATAGGAAGAATGCATTAAAATGTTTGGCACTAAATATTTGAATGATGAGCATGATTGCAATGTTGTTAGTATGAATTCCTTGAATATCCATGATGCTAATGATATGCAAAGCCACAAGCTTGGGGAAGCTATGTTTGATGAAGATGATTTTTTTGTCCCCCAAGTTTTGATGAGCAAATTTATTATGATGAAAGCATGCCTCGTATTTATGATGATTATATTGATGAAAGTGGATTTGGAGAGGTCGTGACTTTATTTTGTGATGAATCCACTATTCCGGAAGAGGTTCCACTTGATTATGAGAACAAAGTTGCTATCTATGATGATTATTGTGATGACTTGTATGCTATAAAGAATAATTATATCCACGAAACTTGTCATCATGATTTTAGTTTTCAATTGGATTATGCCTCACATGATAATTATTTTGTTGAGTTTGATCCCACTATTATTTATGATAAGAATTTTGCTTGTGTGGAGAGTAATAAAATTTCTATGCTTGTAGATCATGAAAAGAATGCTTTATGTGATAGTTATATTGTTGAATTCATTCATGATGCTACTGAAAATTATTATGTGGGAGGAACATATGTGTGTAAGAATTGCAATAATATCTAGTTTCCTCTCTACATGTTGAAAATCTTGAAGCTATGCTTGTTTTGCCTTCCTATGCTAGTTGATCATTGTTAGCATAAGTTGTTTTCTCACAAAATCCTTATGCATAGGAAGTGGGTTAGACTTAAATGTGCTAGTCATATTATTCAAGATACTCTCTTTATGTTTCATTCTTATCTTTTATGTGAGCATCATTGAAATCATCATGCCTAGCTAGAGGCGTTAAACGATAGCGCTTGTTGGGAGGCAACCCAACTTCATTTTTGTTCCTTACTTTTTGCTCCTGTTTAGTAATAAATAATTTATATAGTCTCTGTTTAGATGTGGTTTTATGTTTTAATTAGTGTTTGTGCCAAGTAGAACCATTGGGAAGACTTGGGGAAAGTCTTGTTGATCATGCTGTAAAAAACAGAAACTTTAGCGCTCACGAGAATTGCTGCCATTTTTTATTGGAGAGTGCTATTTAGTTAATTATTTTTTAAGATGATTAATAGATAAATTCCTCAGGTCCAGAAATTTATTTGAGAATTGTATGAGTTCCATAAGTATACTTTGATCCAGATTACTACAGACTGTTCAGTTTTTGACAGATTATGTTTTCTATGTGTTGTTTGCTTATTTTGATGAATCTATGGCTAGTAAAATAGTTTATAAACCGTAGATAAGTTGGAATACAGTAGGTTTAACACCAATATAAATAAAGAATGAGTTTATTACAGAACCTAAGTGGTGATTTATTTTCTTATACTAACGGAGCTTACGAGTTTTCTGTTAAGTTTTGTGTTGTGAAGTTTTCAAGTTTTGGGTAAAGATTCGATGGACTATGGAATAAGGAGTGGAAAGAGACTAAGATTGGGGATGCCCAAGGCACCCCAAGGCAATATTCAAGGAAAACCAAGAGCCTAAGCTTGGGGATGCCCCGGAAGGCATCCCCTCTTTCGTCTTCGTTCATCGGTAACTTTACTTGGAGCTATATTTTTATTCGCCACATGATATGTGTTTTGCTTGGAGCGTCATTTTATTTTATTTAGTTTTTCTTGCTGTTAGAATAAAATACCAAGATCTGAAATTATTAAATGTTATAGAGTCTTCACATAGTTGCCTAATTATTCGACTACTCATTGATCTTCACTTATATCTTTCGGAGTAGTTTGTCATTTGCTCTAGTGCTTCGCTTATATCCTTTTAGAGCACATTGGTGGTTTTATTTTATAGAAATAGATGAATTATCGTGCTTCACTTATATTATTTTGAGAGTCTTAAATAGCATGGTAATTTGCTTAAATAATCCTAATATGCTAGGCATCCAAGAATAGTAAAAACTTTCATATAGAGTATTGAATACTAAGAGAAGTTTGATGCTTGATGATTGTTTTGAGATATGGAGGTAATAATATCAAAGTCGTGCTAAGTTGAGTAGTGAATTTGAGAAGTACTTGTGTTGAAGTTTGCAAGTCCCGTAGAATGCACGTATGGTAAACGTTGTGTAACAAATTTGAAACATGAGGTGTTATTTGATTGTCTTCCTTATGAGTGGCGGTCGGGGACGAGCGATGGTCTTTTCCTACCAATCTATCCCCCTAGGAGCATGCGCGTAGTGCCGAGGTTTTTGATGACTTGTAGATTTTTGCAATAAGTATGTGAGTTCTTTATGACTAATGTTGAGTCCATGGATTATACGCACTCTCACCCTTCCATCATTGCTAGCCTCTTCGGTACCGTGCATTGCCCTTTCTCACATTGAGAGTTGGTGCAAACTTCGCCAGTGCATCCAAACCCCGTGATATGATACGCTCTTTCACACATAAACCTCCTTATATCTTCCTCAAAACAGCCACCATACCTACCTATTATGGCATTTCCACAGCCATTCCGAGATATATTGCCATGCAACTTTCCATCGTTCCGTTTATTATGACACTCATCATCACTGTCATATTGCTTTGCATGATCATGTAGTTGACATCGTATTTGTGGCAAAGCCACCGTTCATAATTTTTCATACATGTCCCTCTTGATTCATTGCAATCCTGGTACACCGCCGGAGGCATTCATATAGAGTCATACTTTGTTCTAGTATCGAGTTGTAATCATTGAGTTGTAAATAAATAGAAGTGTGATGATCATCATTTCCTAGAGCATTGTCCCAAGTGAGAAAAAAAAAAAAAAAAAAAAGAGAGAAAGGCCATAAAAAAGAGAAGGCCCAAAAAAATAGAAAGGCCATAAAAAAGAGAAGGCCCAAAAAATGAGAGAAAAAGAGAGAAGGGACAATGCTACTATCCTTTGCCACACTTGTGCTTCAAAGTAGCACCATAATCCTCATGATAGAGAGTCTCTTGTTTTGTCACTATCGGTATCAAAACTGGTAGATCTCGGGTAGGGGTCCCGAACTGTGCGTCTAAGGCGGATGGTAACAGGAGGCAGGGGACACGATGTTTTACCCAGGTTTGGGCCCTCTCGATGGAGGTAATACCCTACGTCCTGCTTGATTGTTCTTGATGATATGACTATTACATGAGTTGATCTGCCACGAGATCAGAGAGGCTAAACCCTAGAAGCTAGCCTATGGTATGATTGTATGTTGTCCTACGGACTAAAACCCTCCGGTTTATATAGACACCGGAGGGGGCTAGGGTTACACAAGGTCGGTTACAAAGGAGGAGATATACATATCCGTATTGCCTAGCTTGCCTTCCACGCCAAGTAAAGTCCCATCCGAACATGAGATGAAGTCTTCAATCTTGTATCTTCATGGTCCAACAGTCCGGCCAAAGGATATAGTCCGGCTGTCCGGAGACCCCCTAATCCAGGACTACCTTAGTAGCCCCTGAACCAGGCTTCAATGACGATGAGTCCGGCGCGCAGTGTTGTCTTCGGCATTGCAAGGTGGGTTCCTCCTCCGAATACACCACGGAAGAGTTTGAATGCAAGGATAGTGTCCGACCCTGTAAAATAAGTTCCACATACCACCGTAGAGAGAATAATACTTCCATAAATCCAATCTGCTGACATGTTTTGATAGTATTACATCACTTCATGGCCCGGTTATTATTCGAACCGCTCTTCTCAACCAGCTCCGCACATATCGCGAGGCGGTTTTCTCGATACGTCTTGTCAAAGAAGAGATCGTGTTCCCCTTATCACGGGATTCTCATCAATACGGACGTGGGTAACCCAACCGCGCCATCAATTACGGCACCTAGGGAATAAGCGGTTTTGCCAGGCAAGTGGGGAGACTCATCGCCTCCTCCGCCCTTATAAAAGGGACAAAGATCTACTTTTTTCACCCACGCCTTCTTCCTTCTCGCTTTCCCATGCCCGCACACTCGAGCTCTAGCGCCCAAGCTCGCGTCCTTCTTCTCAAACCACTTCAAGCATGTCTGGAGCAGGACGCAAGTGGATGACGGAGGAGAACATCAAAAAGTTACGGGAGGCCGGATACCTACCTGCGAATATCGCGCACCGGCTGCCGAATGCGGGACAGATCGACCCAACGCCCGAACCCCATGAGAGGGTAGTTTTCCTTACCCATTTCATCTGCGGACTAGGATTTCCTCTCCACTCGTTTGTCCGTGGGCTCATGTTCTACTACGGTCTGGATTTCCATGATCTGGCCCCCAACTTCATCCTCAACATCTCGGCATTTATCGTCGTGTGCGAGGCCTTCCTCCGCATCAGGCCCCACTTCGGCCTATGGCTGAAAACCTTCAATGTCAAACCGAAGGTGGTGGGTGGCTAGCAAGCAGAATGTGGAGGCGCCATGGTGGGCAAGATGCCTAATGTCACATGGCTCGAGGGCACCTACGTGGATACCATAAAGGGGTGGCAATCGGGGTGGTTCTACATCACCGAGCCGCGTGACTCCAACTGGGTGGCGGCCCCCAAATTTTGATCCGGAATCCCCACGCGGCTTACCTCCTGGAAGAAGAAGGGTCTGTCTTGGGGTTCTCCGGTACAGCTGACCGGACTCCAGACCTGCATCCACAACATGAAGAACAAGAAAATCAAGCTCGTCAACGTAGTCCAGGTTATGCTCTTCCGCCGGATCCTTCCGTGCCAACAACGGGCATTTGTTTTGTGGGAGTTCGACTCGGCCCAGCACCAGATGCTGCGAGAGCTCTACGGCACGATGCACGAGGACGTCTGGAAGGTGCTGTTCAAGGGCGCCGAGATGCCTCCCTCCTTAACCGAGGACCGCGGACTCAGTGCAAAGCGCCGCGCCCATCCGGTAGGATTTTATATCACTTAGGGTATTTATGTGCCCTGGCTTAGTTATGTGCTGGATCTAAGCTTTTTATGTCATTAACAGGACTGGATAAAGACAGCGGAGCAGCTTGATTGCCCAGCCCCCCTGCCCGAAGATCTGGCAAACGCTCTTCTGACGAAGATGCTGACCCTGGCACCTTACGAGGTGCCGGAAAAGACGGCCAAGAAGAAGGCCGAGGGGACCCGAAAGGGTCTCCGGCACAAGATGGTTCTGTCGGACTCATCACCCGATGAGTCCGACGCGCACTCCTCCCACGGAAACGAGGAGGAGGAGAAAAGTTCTCCCCCCCCCAGCCGGGGGGGACAAGAAAAGGAAGGCCGACCCATCCGAGGAGGCCGAAGGGTCCAAGAAGGGAAAGACCCTCCCTCCGGACTGTGCCACGACGGCCGCCGACAGCGGCGACGAGTGGCTACCCAGGGACAAGCCCCTAGCGAAATCGTAAGTGTCCGGACACGATAGTACTTTGTGGTATGTTTTATTATACTGCCTTTGCTTATGCCGAACCTGATCATGCAGTCCGACCCGAGCTCGTCTCGACGTACCCTCGTCGAGCGGCTCTTTGAGCACATCGGATATGAACAGCGGTTCTCCTCCGACGGCTTCCACCCCCCGCCCTACGGACAACGCCGAGGTGGTGTCTCAAAAGGCACCGACCCAAGGGGAGGCGGTCCTGGGGGCGCCTCACGGCGACCTCCCGGACCCTGGGTACCAAGGAAGCGAGGCTCCTACGGGCTTCGAGTTCGGGCCCCAGCCGGACACTTCGTCGGAACCTTCAATGGTTCCGGACTCCGGCAGGCGGTCCCCCATTTAAGGGGGGCCAACCATCCGTGCCGGTGTCCTCTGTCCAACCAGAGGCACCGGACAACTTGCTGGAAGCGCTTCACAACGCTTCCATCGATGAAGAACACCGCACTATCATGAGTGCGGTGGTTAAGAAGGTTCAGTCCGCCAAGAACGGACTGACCGAAGCTTGCGCCAGCCTCCTAACAAGCTTTGACATAAGCATTCAAAATATAAAAATATTACCGCATAGATAGTAGCCCCTGATGCTCTGTTCGGCGTTCGCAAAGAAAAGCCGAATAGAGTATCAAATGATAACTCAAGAGTCTAATTAGAGTATGTCTATGTGTATGTGCAGGCTTCCCTGCTGGCCGCTGCCCCACGTACTGCGGAGGTCTCTGCGCTGAAGTAGGCCCTGAAGCGGACCGAGGACGAGCTCGGCCTTACCAAGGGGCAGCTCGAAGAGAGCAAAGGTAAGATATACCCCAGTTTATATAGGTAAAAAGAAGTTTGGTGTAAAGTAATAGGATCATCATGAATTTGTTAGGGGCCACGACCGAGGTGGAGACCCTGAGGAAGGCGTGGTCCGCGGCCAAAGACAAAGCGGCCAAAGAACATATTGAGAGGGAGAAACAAGAAGCCCGAGTAGGCGAGGTGCAGCAAGAGCTCGAGGCTCTCGCCAAAAAGCACGAGTCCTTGGAGCTGGACTCCAAGACGCGAGAGTCCAAGCTCACGCAGGCGCTTGAAAGCGTCCGGAGTGCCAAGACTGAAGCCCACAAGGCCCTCCAAGAGATTGACGCGGTGAAGAAGATAACAGCGGGTAAGGCATTCATTATGCAAAGCAAGCACGTGAAGGAGACTTTCCTTTTTCTTACCTG
Source organism: Triticum urartu (assembly GCF_003073215.2). Classification (NCBI taxonomy): domain Eukaryota; kingdom Viridiplantae; phylum Streptophyta; class Magnoliopsida; order Poales; family Poaceae; genus Triticum; species Triticum urartu. Next base: position 115,195,619 of record NC_053027.1, on the reverse strand, counting down.
AGTTCGGAGCTCTCCAGGAGTGTTTGCAGATCTTCCCCGCGGTGTACTAGATGCCACAGAGTTTTACCGGGCTGAGGAGGGAGCTCAACGGAGAAGTTGTTCTGCTCTTAGTATACTGGGACCAAACACCCCGTGCCCTTGAGCGGCCAGCTGAAGCAGTTGGTCAAGCTTCACAAGGCGGCCGAACAGGCCATGAGGGGCCTTATAGTTCGTATGTGGCCTGGTGAGCCCCTGTCCGGCAGCTACTTCGGCCTGGTAAGGTGGCTTGTGGAAGCCTGCACGCGGCTTGAAGTCATCAAGCGGTATGTCTGCATCGAGGGTGCACGCAGGGCTTTTGCCCGGGCAAAGGTGCACTGGGCGAAGCTGGACGCCGTGAAGCTGGTGAAGGAGGGGCCGCCGGAGGGCAAGGAGCATCGCCACCCCGAGAATTATTATGAGGGTGTCCTGGAGGGTTCCCGCCTAGTGGCAGATGAGTGTGCCAAGGATGTAATTTTTGAATGAACATGCTCATGTGATCCTGTAATATGAAACGAGTTCATTTACGCCATGCAGCGCTTTCTTAATTTAAAATATTACCTTCTGTGCGGCCGTTTATAAAATCTGAGAGTTGGACAGTCGTCAGCTTCTGCCCCCATGTAACTAGTACCGGGGTGTTCGGGATAAACCTGAACACTCTTTACCCCAATTTTGGGTCCTCCAAGGGAGGTGTTCAGCGCAACAAACCAGGAAATTAGACTATAATGCTTTATCACTCTCACTTAGTCATAGAAGTCTATGATTTTAATTTTTTGGCGAAGCCCCTGGTATTCGGAAGGCCGAATTTGGGGCGCTATACACGCCTAAGACGGACAAGGCCGACTCTTCGCCCGAAGCGGAAAAAGTCTTTAAGGACTTGAGACCTCTCGAACAGCGACCAGTCTCTCACCTTATCATGACAGTCAGTTTTTGGCTTTCTCTACTGAGGTGCTTGTCCAGAAGAACCGGGACACAATCGCAGTAGTTCTCCCACCGCTACCTTAGCCGATATAGAGGAATGTAAGGTACCAAAGCATGGGAGCCGGGCAACCCAACATTTGACCCAAGACATGATTCGGAGCTGATGCATATAATACTATAAGTTCGGGATGCCGCACTGTCGAAAGTGTTTGGACTTCTTGAGCCATACTGCGGGGTAAACGAGAGCCCCTGGCGTACTGACCGTACCCGAATGGGCAGGTGTGGAATGTCGTAAATGGACATATAAGAGAAAGAGAAAAACTTAAATAATGTAATGACAGATTAATAATATGCATTTATTTGAATAATACGTCGAAGCGTACTGGTACAAGTATGCAATAAGCATGAAGTAGGACAATTCGAAATGCCCTATCCCAAGGCAAGCTACACATAAATAGTAAAAAAGTGGGTGTATCAAGTAGTACTAGAGACCACCTGGCGGTTCCAGTGTTTGTCTTAGATTCTTGCAGCCTTGGTTGTTGCTTCCGGAATGTGTCCGGCAATCGGACTGCCGGAAAGGGCTTCCGAAGAGTTAGGTCCTGATAGAGAAAAAGAATGTCACGGGTATACCGCCCCTGGTGTGGTTAAGCCACAATGCGGGGCGTGTCCTGATTGTGCCCCCGCCTATGTCCATAGTATTTTCAACGCGTAGTTATGTACGCGCGGCACGAATTTCGTCGCTGCACTGGGACTGGGGCGGGGCCAGATTGCTAGGCGAACGCTGATCGCGCCAGGCGGTCCTGTTGCAGATTGTTCCGGACTCGCTTGAAGGTGTCCGGGGGCTGTAATGCCAAATGAGTGGTCTGTCTGAACAGGCTGCTTTGTGCCTCTGCTGCAAGGGCCGCAGTGTGCTCTTCCGTACAGAGCGAGCGTTCTGTGTTTCCATTTACTGTTATGACCCCTCGAGGTCCTGGCATCTTGAGCTTGAGGTATGCGTAATGCGGCACTGCATTGAATTTTGCAAATGTTGTCCGTCCGAGCAGTGCGTGATAGCCACTGCGAAACGGAACGATGTCGAAGATTAACTCTTCGCTTCGGAAGTTGTCCGGTGATCCGAAGACCACTTCCAGTGTGATTGAGCCTGTGTAATGGGCCTCTACACCTGGGTGTTGGAAATATGCCCTAGAGGCAATAATAAATTGGTTATTATTATATTTCCTTGTTCATGATAATCGTTTATTATCCATGCTAGAATTGTATTGATAGGAAACTCAGATACATGTGTGGGTACATAGACAGCACCATGTCCCTAGTAAGCCTCTAGTTGACTAGCTCGTTGATCAATAGATGGTTACGGTTTCCTGACCATGGACATTGGATGTCGTTGATAACGGGATCACATCATTAGGAGAATGATGTGATGGACAAGACCCAATCCTAAGCCTAGCACAAGATCATGTAGTTCGTATGCTAAAGCTTTTCTAATGTCAAGTATCATTTCCTTAGACCATGAGATTGTGCAACTCCCAGATACCGTAGGAGTGCTTTGGGTGTGCCAAATGTCACAACGTAACTGGGTGGCTATAAAGGTACACTACAGGTATCTCCGAAAGTGTCTGTTGGGTTGGCATGAATCGAGACTCGGATTTGTCACTCCGTGTAAACGGAGAGGTATCTCTGGGCCCACTCGGTAGGACATCATCATAATGTGCACAATGTGATCAAGGAGTTGATCACGGGATGATGTGTTACGGAATGAGTAAAGAGACTTGCCGGTAACGAGATTGAACAAGGTATCGGGATACCGACGATCGAATCTCGGGCAAGTATCATACCGCTAGACAAAGGGAATTGTATACGGGATTTATTAAGTCCTTGACATCGTGGTTCATCCGATGAGATCATCGTGGAGCATGTGGGAGCCAACATGGGTATCCAGATCCCGCTGTTGGTTATTGACTGGAGAGTTGTCTCGGTCATGTCTGCATGGTTCCCGAACCCGTAGGGTCTACACACTTAAGGTTCGATGACGCTAGGGTTATAGGGAATAGATATACGTGGTTACCGAATGTTGTTCGAAGTCCCGGATGAGATCCCGGACGTCACGAGGAGTTCCGGAATGGTCCGGAGGTAAAGATTTATATATGGGAAGTCCTGTTTTGGTCGCCGGAAAAGTTTCGGGTTTTATCGGTAATGTACTGGGACCACCGGGAGGGTCCCGGTGGTCCACCAAGTGGGGCCACCAGCCCCGGAGGGCTGCATGGGCCAAGTGTGGGAGGGGACCAGCCCCAGGTGGGCTGGTGCGCCCCCCCCCCCCCCCACCAAGGCCCAAGGCGCAAGGGAGAGTGGAAGGGGGCAAACCCTAGGCTCAGATGGGCCTAAGGCCCACCTAGTGGTGCGCCCCCTCTCTCCCCCCTTGCCCCCCCCCCCTAGATGGGATCTAGGGCTGGCCGCCACCCCTAGGGGTGGAAACCTAGGTGGGGGCGCAGCCCCTCCCCTCCCCCTATATATACTTGAGGTTTTGGGCTGCCAGAGGTGATTCAATCTCCTTCTTGGCGCAGCCCTACCCCTCTCCCTCCTCGTCTCTTGCGGTGCTTGGCAAAGCCCTGCTAGAGTACCACGCTCCTCCACCACCACCACGCCGTCGTGCTGCTGCTGGATGGAGTCTTCCCCAACCTCTCCTTCTCCCCTTGCTGGATCAAGGCGTAGGAGATGTCACCGGGCTGTACGTGTGTTGAACACGGAGGTGCCGTCCGTTCGGCAATAGGATCATCGGTGATTTGGATCACGACGAGTACGACTCCATCAACCCCGTTCACTTGAACGCTTCCGCTTAGCGATCTACAAGGGTATGTAGATGCACTCTCCTTCCCCTCGTTGCTAGATTACTCCATAGATTGATCTTGGTGATGCATAGAAAATTTTGAATTTCTGCTACGTTCCCCAACACTGGGATGATGCCTTTAAAGGTGGTTTTGCTGGGTTTGATCCTTAAGGGATCGATACCCATTTTTCGCACTGTATCCTGATAAAGCAGGTTCAGGCTGCTACCGCCGTCCATAAAGACTAGAGTGAGGTGAAATCCGCCAATGATGGGGTCTAGGACCAATGCGGCGGATCCGCCATGACGGATGCTAGTGGGGTGGTCCCTGCGATTGAAGGTGATCGGACAAGCAGACCATGGGTTGAACTTCGGGGCGACGGGCTCCATCGCATAGACGTCCCTTAGTGCACGCTTCCGCTCCCTCTTGGGAATGTCGGTTGCACATATCATGTTCACTGTCTTTACTTGTGGGGGAAACCCCTTCTGTCCTCCTGGGTTCGGCGGCCGGGGCTCCTCCTCATCATCACTATGCAGCCCCTTGTCCTTGTTTTCGACATTTAACTTGCTGGCCTACTTGAACATCGAGCATTCTCTGTTGGTGTGATTGGCTGGCTTGTCAGGGGTGCCGTGGATTTGACACGAGCGATCCAGTATGCGATCCAGACTGGACGGAGCCGGAGTATTTCTTTTGAATGGCTTTTTCCACAGACCGGATCTAGAGCCTTTGGATCCGGCATTGACTGTCGTATCTTCGGTGTTATCACCGTTATTGCGGCGCTTTGGTCTATTACGACGCTGCATACCGTTAACGTCTTTGGTATCCGAGGTATCCGGATTCCTTGATGTGTTGTTGCTGTGAGACAGCCAACTACCCTCGCCCGCGCAAAAGCGGGTCATGAGTGTTGTGAGGGATGCCATAGATTTCGGCTTCTCCTGGCCGAGGTGGCGGGCGAGCCACTCGTCGCGGATGTTATGCTTGAATGCCGCTAGGGCTTCTGCATCCGGACAGTCTACAATTTGATTTTTCTTAGTCAGGAACCGTGTCCAGAATTGTCTGGCCGATTCCCCTGGCTGCTGGGTTATGTGGCTCAAGTCATCAGCGTCCGGTGGCCGCACATAAGTGCCCTGGAAGTTGTCAAGAAATGCATCTTCCAAATCCTCCCAACTGCCGACAGAATCTGCTGGCAAGCTATTCAGCCAATGTCGAGCTGGTCCTTTGAGTTTTAGTGGGAGGTGCTTGATGGCATGTAGATCGTCACCGCGAGCCATGTGGATGTGAAGGAGGAAATCCTCAATCCATACCGCGGGATCTGTTGTGTCGTCGTATGATTCGATATTTACGGGTTTGAAACCCTCCGGGAATTCGTGATTCATAACTTCATCAGTGAAGCATAGGGGGTGTGCGGCGCCTCTGTGCCGAGCTATATCCCGACGTAGTTCGTATGAGTCTTATCTGCTGTATTTGGCCCGGCCGGATTTACTCTTGGTGTATCCGACGCGACGATCATCGTCCCGTGTGGGCGCACGTGTTCGTGTCCCGTATATTAACCTTGCGATTTTTGCCTTGCTGCCAAGATGTCTCGCAGGTCCTCTGTGTTGCCCCAGGCCTTAGTATCTTTGACTGAGTGGCGACGGGGTGCGGGCTGAACTTTGGGCTGAAACGCCTCTCTGGCTCGGCCGCGTAGTGGCCGGTCAGCCGCATTGTACACTGGTGAATGAGGTTTTAATACTTCCTCCTCGAGGTGAGGTAGCAACCTGCGTTTTGGGTAACTCTTGGACGGGCGCTCGAGTTCATGCTCCTTGGCCGCAAGGACTTCGGTCCATCTGTCTGCTAGCAAGTCTTGATCATCTTGAAGCTGTTGATGTTTCTTCTTTAGGCTATTTGTCGTGGCCATAAGTCGGCTCTTGAAGCGCTCTTGCTCGACGGGGTCATCAGGCACGATAAATTCGTCGTCGCTGAGGCTCGCCTCGTCTTCGAAGAGAGGCATGTAATTGTCCTCCTCTGGTTCTCCATCTGCTGCCTGCTCTAGAGGGCTAGCTTGTTCGTCCTCCAGCTCTTCGTCATGCTGGAGGGGATTGTTGTTGTCTTCGACGCTATCCGGAGTGTTATTATCTCCTGTGCCGGTATCGCTGCTCTTACTGTGGCGGAACTTAGAGCCGCGCCGCTGATGTCAGCGCTTGGGTTGCTTCTTGGAGGGGTCATCCTCCGCTTTCTCCTCGCCATTGGCTTCTTTGGGGGTGTCCACCATATATATATCATACGATGAGGTGGCGGTCCAGTGCCCCGAGGGTGGTGGATCCTGTTCATCTCCGGCTTCGTCGTCCATTCCGTCGAAGTCTTCGGAGCCAAAGTCGAGCATGTCGGTTAAGTCGTCGACAGTGGCTACTAAGTGGGTGGTGGATGGGCGGCGAATTTCTTCGTCGTCCGCATCCCATTCTAGCCGGACATAGTTCGACCAAGGTTCTCCTGACAGGGAGAGAGACCTTAATGAATTTAGCACATCTCCAAAAGGTGAGTGCTGAAAGATATCCACGGAGGTGAACTCCATGGTCGGCACCCAGTTGGACTCGACGGGCACAAATACGAGCGGCTCGGAGTCCGTGGCCGAAGATGAATCCAGTGGTTCGGCAACACAGCTCTCGTAAGGGGTGAAGTCAGTATCCGGCTCTATCGCTGCTGAGAGTGCGGCCTCCATGGCGGGGTCCATCCCTCCGCTCTCGGATGGCGCGACTTGCTCCAGATTAAAAGCCGGAGTGGCTACGGATGCGATCTCCCGAACACTGTTCGACAGTAGAGTTACGTCTTGCTCGTCGTGACTGCGCAGCGCGTCCAGCATGGGCTCGAATCCGTCGAAGATCAAGTCTCCGCGGATATCGGTCGTGTAGTTCAAGTTTCCAAATCTGACCTGATGGCCAGGGGTGTAGCTCTCAATCTGCTCCAGATGGCCAAGCGAATTGGCCCGCAGTGCAAAGCCGCCGAATATGAAGATCTGTCCGGGGAGGAAAGCCTCACCCTGGACCGCATCGCTAGCGATGATCGAAGGAGCCATCGAGCCTTATGGTGACGACACAGAGGAACTCTCAATGAAAGCACCAATGTCGGTGTCAAAACCGGCGGATCTCGGGTAGGGGGTCCCAAACTGTGCATCTAAGGCAGATGGTAACAGGAGGCAGGCGACACGATGTTTTACCCAGGTTTGGGCCCTCTCGATGGAGGTAATACCCTACGTCCTGCTTGATTGTTCTTGATGATATGAGTATTATATGAGTTGATCTACCACGAGATCAGAGAGGCTAGACCCTAGAAGCTAGCCTATGGTATGATTGTATGTTTTCCTACGGACTAAAACCCTCCGGTTTATATAGACACCGGAGGGGGCTAGGGTTACACAAGGTTGGTTATTGTCGGCATTCTGGGAACGGGGGTCCCCAGACTTGCCTGCCTGCGGCGTGGCTCAAAGGGGGGCCCAGCACGGCCCATCTTCATCAACACAGACCCAAGACCCTCGCGAGGGGCCAAGCCTCGCGGGGCGGATGACACGGAGCTTCCTCAGGCACGGCCTCATCAGGCTGGCTCGCGAGGAGGTGGAGAGATCAAGGCGGGGTACCTCACGAGGTGCCCGTGACGCAAGCCATGACGACCAAAGGCGCCAGGCGGGCGCCAGCCGCGCAGTGTCCTCCTTTCCTCTTTGGTGCAAAGGGAGCAAGCGTAGGCGAGAGCATCAAGCAAAGGCACCCGTTTCGGTGCAACGAGACCAAGACCAGTCCAACGGCAGGGAGGAAGTCATTGTGGAGCCCAAGCCAGCGTCACCACCAGAGCCTTTGGCAGGCGAGGACCAACTTTAGTCAGGATAAGTGTACCAGATGTTCCCCTCCAAAATGGCCAATTGTTGGCGCCCTTCCCGCTCAATATTTGGGAAGAGGCCCAGGGCCTTTGCCTATAAATAGGACTAGCCACCCACAGGGTAGGAGGGATCAAAATCAGAGAGAGAATTGAGAAGAGAGAGAGATGGGTGACTGAACTCCTCCTAGCAGTTCATCCCCTCAGCCAAGAACAGACCCTTGCGAGGTTGTTCTTCCTTGTATTGCTCATCATCATCAGCCCAAGAGGCAATCCACCACACCACACACTAGAGTAGGGTATTACACCACAACGGTGGCCCGAACCAGTATAAACCCTGTGTCTCTTGTGCTGTTCTTTCCATAGCTTAGATCTTAGCGAGGCGGAGGGGTGCAGGTAGGTAGAAGGCGAAATCTCCACGCGCACCCCAGTGTTCGAACCTCAAGGGTCTGCCGGAACCCGAAATCCGACATTTGGCGCGCCAGGTAGGGGTGCGCCGGAATTCGTCTTCCACCACCCCGTTCTCCTCCGACCATCGCGTCCATGTCTGACGCTCGTCGGGCTCACGCCGAGCGCCGGGCCGCTCTTGCTTCCCGCGTCACCCAGACGGCTCTTGTCGGCGGGCGTCCTCGCCGTTCCCCGTCACCTGCCGTCAACGCCACCACCGGCCCGGCGGGGGACGAGCAGCAAGCGTCGTCTCAGCATCCGTCCGTGCGGCAAGACGGCCGCACCGCTACTCCCTCGCTCACCCCAGCTGGTTCTTCGTCCCGCGCGCTCCGCGCACCCATGGAGGTTCGAGCTGCGCTCATCGCGGCAAACGAGCTCCTGCGCTACCATCCTGTCAACGACGTCTACGAAGAATGGCTCGACCGCGTCGCCGAGCTCGTCCGCGCCGCAGGGGGCTCTCCTGCGCCGTCCGTTCCGCTGCACCGCACCCCGCCCCGCGCAGGCGACGAAGCTCCGGCGGCGCCCCGGTCGCCTCCTCCTCAAGAAGGCGCCATGGCTCCAAGGCGCGTGGCCCCTGGGCGGAACCCGCTCCGTCAGGTGCCAGCACGACAAGAGCAGAGCTGCCAAGAAGTCCCTCGCCCGCAAGAAGCTGCCCGGGCGCTCCCTTCTCCAGCACGTCGCGACCATGCTCCTGCTCCCGCACGTCAAGACCCCGCGCTGCTCCCAGCTGCAGCGCGTGGGGACATGCAAGACCAAGCTCTCCGTCACCCAAGGCCTCCCGTGGCCACAGCTGGCTGCCGTGCCTTCACCACCGAGCTACGCAGCGTCGCGTGGCCCGGCAAGTTCAAGCCAGACCTGCCTCCTCGTTACGACGGCACGGCCGACCCTGCAGAGTTCCTCCAGCTCTATGAGCTGGGCATCAAAGCTGCCAACGGAGACGAGAAGGTCATGGCGAACTAGTTTCCCATGGCGCTCAAGGACGGGGCCCGCACCTGGCTCCTGAACCTGGCTCCAGGCATGATCTCCTCCTGGGACGAGAAGCGCACCCGCTTCATCACCAACTTCCAAGGCACTCGCGACCGGCCACCCGCCGTGAGCGACATGCGCCGCATCAAGCAACAACCTGGAGAGACCCTGCAGAAGTACATCCAGCGCTTCAACAACGCACGCCTCAAGATTCCCAAGGTGACCGAGGAGGCCATCATCTCAACCTTCTCCGACAGCGTGCGCGATGTCAAGATGAAGGAGGAGCTGGCGATGCATGAAGACCTGTGCACTTCCTTGGAGTTGTTCAACTTGGCAACCAAGTGTGCCAAGGCTGAGGAAGGGCGACTCTCCCTCCTCTAGTTGCCTGCCGCAGACCCAGAAGAGAAGAAGCCCAAGGCCAAGGATGTGAAGCGCAAGGGGGCTGCCGTGCTCGCGGCAGAACCAGACACCAAGCGGGGCAGAGATCAGCCCGAACCTTCCAAGGGTAGTCGGTACTGTGTGTACCACGACCTCCACACCCACAACACCAACGAATGTCAAGATCTCCGAGCCGTGCGAGAAGGAAGGATTGGTCGTCGCCCCGACCGCCGTGACCGGGGCTACGGTCGAGGAGGAGGAAGGAACGTAGGACGCTGGGAAGACCGCTGCCCGCGCCAAGGGTGGCGCGATCGACCTCGCGAGGATCGCTGGCAAGACCCGCCTCGCGAGGGAGACTGGAGGGATCAGCCTCGCGAGGATCGCACGCAAGGCAACGCAGGCCTCCCTCCGCTGCCGCCGCAGCCAAGGAGAAACGAAGACCGCCATCAGGACGAGGGGGCTGGGGGCTTCCAGGAGCCGCGCGCGATCGCCTGCATCCTGGGCGGGGCTCAAGCCCCAGCCTCTCAACGCATCTTCAAGTAGTTCGCCCGCGAAGTGAATGCAGTCCTCCCCAAACTCGAAGCCACGCGCCCTCTCAGGTGGTCGGCGTGCGCCATCACGTTCAGCTCAGCAGATCAGCTCAAGTGTGCGGCTACAGCCGGAGTCCTCCCGATGCTTTGTTCCCCAATCATCAGCAACGTGGTGGTCACCAGGACCCTCATCGATGGCGGGGCAGGGCTCAACGTCCTGTTCGTGGAAACATTCAACAATCTCCAAGTGCCCTACAACCAGCTTCAGCCAACCAAGCCTTTCTCCGGAGTCACCGACGGCTCCAGGGTCCCAATTGGGCAGGTCGGCCTCCCTGTCACCTTCGGGGCACGCGACAACTACCGCACCGAGCTCATCGACTTCGACGTCGCTCACATTTGTTTGCCGTACAACGACATCCTTGGGTACCCAGCGCTGGCCAAGTTCATGGCCGTAACTCACCACGGCTACAACGTCCTCAAGATGCCAGGAAGTGGCGGAGTCATCACGGTGCCCTATGAAGAGAAGGACGCGGTGCGTTCCCTGGAACGAGCCTTTCAGGCCGCATCACTGGAAGACCCGGATCGCGGAAGCAGGAGGCTTCCCGAGACCGCCCCCAAGAAGAAGAAGACATTGTCCGGCCCAGCCCCTCAGGAGGCAGGACCCTTAGGGCCCGTGCCTGCCCAGGGGGAACCTCCTTCCATCGCATAGGAAAGCGCGCCTGGCGCCCTCCTTAGGCAGGGCTCGGGGGCTCTCCCCTGGAGGGCCACCGACCTGGCTAAGGTCACGAGGGAGGCGCTTGGGCACCACATGGAGGCGTGTTTCGAAGCATGTTTCCCTCAAGAAGGAGTAAGGCAAGGAGAGCCAGACCCTCAGGATTTCGTCAGCAAGGCCATTCAGGAGCTACAGGAGTCAAGAGTCATGAAAGGCGGCCGCCGCCTACCAGCTGTGGCTCCCCATCCAGGCGAGGATGGTGGGATGCGCGTCTGCATTGACATACCAGGGCTCAATCGAGTCACCTCTCTGGAGCGCCTCTGGCCCTCGCGAGTGGGGCGCTGCGAAGGTCCACCCCACAGCTACGTTTGCATGCCTTACGGCTTGCCGAACGCGGCTGCCACGTACCAGCGCCTCATGAGGGGCATCATGGAGGCTCAAGAGGCCAGGCGTTCCGCAGCCCTGGCGGAGATGGAGATGGTCCGCGAGGAGCCACCAGCGCCTCCGGAGCCTCCCGAGGCCCCTGGGCCTGGGGGCTCGTGAGGATCGGCTTCCGCAGCCCACCGAGTCTGCTACGCCAATGCTCATTCGTCCTCAACATCATCAGGTGACATCTTTCAAGTTTCATTTCCAGCTGGGAGAGCCCCCCAGGGCTGCATTATTCCCAGGCCGCGTGGGTCCGTCCCTGCGGCATGTATCCCTTTTATTTTATGTTGTTAGCTTACCTTGTTGGGGGCGCCCCTTGGGCTGCATCATCTCCAAGTCGCTCGGGCCTGACCCAGTGATGTCCGCCTTCCCAGCATCTATTTGAATGATTCCACTCCTTCGCGGCTAATGTGTTTGACCTAGTTGCCCGCTCGTGCTCAGGCGGGTTCTCTCCAGGGAGGGACTGCACAAGCTCTCTCCCATGTGGGAGGGCCTGTTCAAGGTTGTTCATGTTTCCAGGCCCGGCTCCGCGCGCTTGGAGACTCAGGAGGGGGTGCCGGTCCAGAACGCATGGAACATCCAGCACCTCCGGAGGTTCTACCCCTAAAAAGGCCCAGAGCCTGTGAAGAAGGCGAATGCCTGTGAAGCTGTCACGTTTTGGAAAAGGCCCAAATCCTGTGAAGAAGGCGAATGCCTGTGAAGTTGTCGCGTTTTGGAAAAGGCCCAGAGCCTGTGAAGAAGGCGAATGCCTGTGAAGCTGTCGCGTTTTGGAAAAGGCCCGGAGCCTGTGAAGAGGGCAAATGCCCGTGAAGCCTGCTTCCCCCAAGAAAGGCCCGGAGCCTGTGAAGAAGGCCAACGCCTGTGAAGCTCACCGCCCCGTGACACTCTCACGTAATAATGAGTGGGGCTGTACACGCCCCGGAGTCTCAGGGGTGCCGGCCTCAGGCCCTGGGGCTCCCTCCCACGCCCAGTGGCAGCACTTAGCTCCGCGCTGGTGAGAAGACGTCCAAGACTAGATTAGGTGCCGGACACGGCCTTTTGTCTGCTTTCGTTGCTTTTCCCTTTGGTTGTCGCTTTCCCCCGTTGGATTTAAGTTGGATTCAAATTTGAGATTTGCGTGTGTTCGGGGAAGGGGTGCTTAGTCTCGTTCGAGCAATTTCTCGCGTTTTGGTTACCACTTCGCCTCAGCTGCCTCCCCTCGTGAGCCCCTCGCGAGCCGGGTCAGGCTTAGCTTGCGCGCAGCCCAGACTGCCGCTGCCGCGTCCTCTCAGGAGGGTTTTTTACTGCAGATCCTACGGATTCGATCAGGGAACACTTGGGACACCACGGCCTCCCACAGGCTACCTCAGGGCCCGCACGGGACAAAGGTAAACTAGCCGACCAGCGCGTCGCTTAAGCCAACCACTTGGCACGGGCACATGGGCAATGTAACGTCTACTAGTACGAAGAACACAAGTTTTACATGAGGGGCTCCCCCTCCAAAATGCTCTCACAGCCATCAGGCCAAAACCTGAGTTCTATTCATGCAGGGTAAGGAAACAGGAACGATGCATGATCAGTCGGATAAATCCCCAATGCATCCTCAGGAGCACCACCTGAACCGTTGCTGGCGTCGCTGAACTCGCCATCGCTGTCTGCGTCGCCGCCAGCGGCGTCAGGGCCGTTCACCACACCGCCCTCGTCGGCAGCCACGATCACGCCATCGTTGTCTGAAGCGAAGGCCCTGACAAGAGCATCCACATTGTCTTCCACCTAGTGCACCAGGTCGTCTCGGACGGCCTGGGGGACTGAGGCGATGGCGGCGTCGAAATCGAAGTGGGGATCCATGTTCCGGAGATGGCTGAAGATGCGAGAAAGGCGTGCCCGAGCAGGGCGCGGCTCCTCTCCTCCACCAACATGTCGGCCCTGACCGACTGCGCCTCCAGCTGCGTCACCACGTCGGTGAAGAACTGAAGGTTGCCGGCGTAGTTGACTGCGTGCGGCTCGCCAACAGCCGCCTCGCAGATGTTGCCCAACGCTGTGTTGGCTCTCTCCCGGAGCGTGGTGAGCATGGGGTCGTGCTCATGCTCCAGGATCTGCCGCTGACGTATCTCGTCCGCATTCTGGCGCGCGACGACCTCAGCCTCCTCCACCCGCTGGCGAAGAAGGAGCACCTCGGCCTGGGAGGTGGTTGACTCCCCTTGCACTACCTCAAGGGCGGCCCAAAAAGCATCGGCCCGCGGCGTCGCTTCCTCCAGCTTGGCCCTCAAGGCAGCAGTCCTACCTTCAGCCTCGGCCCGGATCAACTCCAGCCTCTCCTCGAACTCGTGCTCGAGGTTCAAGCGCGCCATCGCCACCCGACGTCCGACCTCCTCCAGGACACAGGCTTCCCGTGCAGCGACATCATCCTCTGCCTGCGTCACCAAGCACTCCCTCGTCTCCAGACGCTCGTACTCGCGGGTACGTTCGGCGGCTTCCAGCGTCAGCGCCTCCTCACACTTCTGGAGCTCTGCTGGGTCGCCAGAGGCCACCTTCATCGACGCGAGGGCTGCCTCGCGCAGCTCCACTTGCTCCTCTAGTGAGTGGCACCAGGCCAGGAGCTCCCGAGCCCGCTCCTCCGCCGCCTCTCGCCGCCGGTCAGCTTCCCGGGCCTCCTCAGCGGCCCAAGATCGGGCCTCCCGAGAGGCCACCAGCGACGCCTTGGCCTCTGCGTCGTCAAGATCGCGCTGACGGCGCGCAAGGGTGATGGCGCCCTCCAGCTCACACCTCTCTGCAGCCAGGCGCAGGCCCTCGGCCTCAAGGCGCGCGTCTTCATCAGCAAGCTCCTCACCAAGCAGGCTCACCGCGTCAGCCGCCCTTCGAAGGAATCCTTGGCGAAGAGCGCGACGCTCCCGGGCGCGCTCGAGCAACAGAAAGGGGAGCGGCTGTGTACGACTACGAGTCCGCCTAGCATGGCGCAAAATAAGGGGCGTGGGGGAATAGTGCCGCCCACGCCCAATCAACCGCCATGCGGCGCCCGAGGCCGCAGGCTGTTAGGGCCTGCGGCGCTTCGCTCTTGCCCTTTCGCCTCCCTGCACGGCCAAGTCCGGGCTCACCTTGGGCCCGGGGGCTACTGTCGGCGTTCTGGGAACGGGGGTCCCCAGACTTGCCTGCCTGCGGCCTGCGGCGTGGCTCAAAGGGGGGCCCAGCACGGCCCATCTTCATCAACACAGACCCAAGACCCTCGCGAGGGGCCAAGCCTCGCGGGGCGGATGACACGGAGCTTCCTCAGGAACGGCCTCATTAGGCTGGCTCGCGAGGAGGCGGAGAGATCAAGGCGGGGTACCTCACGAGGTGCCCGTGACGCAAGCCATGACGACCAAAGGCGCCAGGCGGGCGCCAGCCGCGCAGTGTCCTCCTTTCCTCTTTGGTGCAAAGGGAGCAAGCGCAGGCGAGAGCATCAAGCAAAGGCACCCATTTCGGTGCAACGAGACCAAGACCAGTCCAACGGCAGGGAGGAAGTCATTGTGGAGCCCAAGCCAGCGTCACCACCAGAGCCTTTGGCAGGCGAGGACAACTTTAGTCAGGATAAGTGTACCAGATGTCCCCTCCAAAATGGCCAATTGTTGGCGCTCTTCCCGCTCAATATTTGGAAGAGGCCCAGGGCCTTTGCCTATAAATAGGACTAGCCACCCACAGGGTAGGAGGGATCGAAATCAGAGAGAATCGAGAAGAGAGAGAGAGGGGGGTGACTGAACTCCTCCTAGCAGTTCATCCCCTCAGCCAAGAACAGACCCTCGCGAGGCTGTTCTTCCTTGTATTGCTCATCATCATCAGCCCAAGAGGCAATCCACCACACCACACACTGGAGTAGGGTATTACACCACAACGGTGGCCCGAACCAGTATAAACCTTGTGTCTCTTGTGCTGTTCTTTCCATAGCTTAGATCTTAGCGAGGCGGAGGGGTGCAGGTAGGTAGAAGGTGAAATCTCCGCGCGCACCCCAGTGTTCGAACCTCAAGGGTCTGCCGGAACCCGAAATCTGACAGTTACAAAGGAGGAGATATACATATCCGTATTGCCTAGCTTGCCTTCCACGCCAAGTAAAGTCCCATCCGGACACGAGATGAAGTCTTCAATATTGTATCTTCATGGTCCAACAGTCTGGCCAAAGGATATAGTTCGGCTATCCGGAGACCCCCTAATCCAGGACTCCCTCAATCACTTTCATACACTAGTGGGAAATTTTCATTATAGAACTTGGCTTGTATTTTCCAACATTGGGCCTCCTCAAGTGCCCTAGGTCTTCGTGAGCAAGCAAGTTGGATGCACACCCACTTAGTTTCTTTTATTGAGCTTTCATACATTTATAGCCCTAGTGCATCTGTTGCATGGCAATCCCTACTCCTTGCATTAACATCAATCGATGGGCATCTCCATAGCCCGTTGATTAGCCTAGTTGATATGATACTTTCTCTTTTTTTTGTCTTCTCCACATAACCCCCATCATTATATTCTATTCCACCCATAGTGCTATATCCATGGCTCGCGCTCATGTATTGCGTGAAAGTTTATAGGTTTGAGATTACTAAAGTATGAAACAATTGCTTGGCTTTTCATCGGGGTTGTGCATGATGAGATCATTCTTGTGTGACAAAAATGGGCCATGACTAAACTATATGATTTTGTAGGGATGAACTTTCTTTGGTCATGTTATTTTGAGAAGACATGATTGCTTAGTTAGTATGCTTGAAGTATTATTGTTTCTATGTCAATATTAAACTTTTGTCTTGAATCTTATGGATCTGAATATTCATACCACAATTAAGAAGAATTACATTGAAATTATGCCAAGTAGCACTCTGCATCAAAAATTCTGTTTTTATCATGGACCAATGGTAACGCGGACAAGCTGTGGTTCCTTGCCGAGCTCGTGGGACTGCGCGCGATGGCGCTCGGGCCTTGGCTTACCGTCGGCGATTTCAACCTCATCTACTAGGCGCGTGACAAGAGCAGCGCTAACCTCAACCGCCGGCTCATGACCCGCTTTCGGGACGCGCTGAATGCTAGTGAACTCCGCGAGCACAAGCTGGACGGGTGTCGCTTCACCTGGTCCAACGAGCAGGCTCGGCCGGTGCTGGTGCGTTTGGACCGGGCCTTCTGCGACGGCGACTGGGACCTCGCTTTTCGGGGTGCCAGGCTTCAGCCGCTGGCCACCGCCATGTTGGATCACTGCCCGCTGCTGCTCACTTGTGAGCCACCGGTCCGGCGGCCGCCTTGCTTCCGCTTTGAGGCGTTCTGGCCGCACGTCGATGGATTTCAGGAGCTCGTAGCCACGGCCTGGAACGAGGGGTGCCCGCCAATGGATGCCTTCGGCCGCTTTGCCCTCAAACTGCGGCAAACTGCCGTGGTATTGCGCAGGTTGCATCGCACATGCATCGGAGACACTCGCCTGCAGCTGTTATTCGTCCAGGAGGTTGTGCTTCACCTTGATACGGCCCAGGAATCCCGTACGCTCGAGGCGGATGAGCTGCAGCTGCGGAAAATTCTAAAGTCCCGGATTTTGGCCCTCACGGTCATCGAGCGTATCCGCGCCAAGTAGCGCTCCCGGCGCCGAAAGAATATCATCGCATCCCTGCGC
The DNA here is from genome assembly GCF_003073215.2 of Triticum urartu. Taxonomy (NCBI): domain Eukaryota; kingdom Viridiplantae; phylum Streptophyta; class Magnoliopsida; order Poales; family Poaceae; genus Triticum; species Triticum urartu. Next base: position 115,178,960 of record NC_053027.1, on the reverse strand, counting down.
GATGGCAACGGCATTGCCACTGATCAAGCCCGTAAGACGGAGGTCGCCATGGCCTTCTTTCAGCAGCTTGTAGGCACTCCACAAACCTGTCATGCCACAGTTGACTGGGACGGGCTCGGGCTGCAGTAGGCCAACCTTGATGAGCTTGAGGCGACTTTCTCAGAGGAGGAGGTCCTCGCGGCCATTAAGAATATGCCCGGTGACCGCGCGCCGGGGCCGGACGGCTTCACCGGGGGTTTTTACAAGACGGTGGCCACCACCATCATGCCGGACCTGCTGGCAGTGTTCCAATAGCTGCACCAGATGAACCGTGCAAGTCTGCATCGCCTGAACACAGCTAACATTGTCTTGCTGGCAAAAAAGGTGGAGGCGACTTTGATGGCGGACTACAGACCGATCAGTTTGCTCCATAGTGCGGTAAAGCTGTTCATGAAGTACTTGCGATGCGCCTCGCGAGGTGAATTGACAAGCTCGTTGGCCCTGCCCAGTCTGCCTTCATCAAAGGGCGTTGCATTCAGGATAATTTTCTGTTCGCTCATGGGATGGCACGCCACTTCCACCGCGTCAAGCGTGCCATGCTGTTTGTCAAGCTCGACATCGCCAAAGCTTTTGACAGCGTCTCCTGACCGTACCTGCTCGACATGCTCCGCGCCCGGGGTTTTGGTCCGAGGTGGTGTGACTGGATCTCTATGCTTCTAGCCACCTCTTCGTCGCGGGTCCTGATCAATGGGGTACCTGGCCGGCCCATCATACACTATTGTGGCTTGCGTCAGGGTGATCCCCTGTTGCCGTTCCTGTTCATCCTCGCCATGGAGCCCCTCCAACGGCTCCTAGAAGTTGCAGTGGACATAGGGGTGCTCTCCAAGCTTCAGGATCGGCTGCCGCAGCTGCGTACCTCCCTATACACCGATGATGTCGCCCTCTTCCTCAACCCCGTGAAGACAGAGCTAGCCGCTCTCCGCTCCATCCTCGCTGCCTTTGGGTTGGCTTCCGGGCTCAAGGTCAACTTTGAGAAGAGTGATGTCCTCCCTATAAGATGTCAGCAGTTGGACGTGCATGATGTGATCTCACCCTTGAGGGCTAGGGTTGAGAGCTTCCCCTGCAAATTATTGGGGTTGCCGCTGTCGCTTTGGACTCTGCGTAAGGTGGACCTGCAGCCACTGCTTGACAAGCTCCGCGCGCGCTTGGCGCGTTGGAAGGCCAGACTCCTCACCCTTGCTGGCAGGCTCGTTCTCCTCAACTCCGTCCTCTCAGCATTTACCGTCTACTAGTCGGCCGTCTACGCACTACCGCCCTGGGTTCGTAAGGAGCTGGACCGGCTTCGACGTGCCTGGCTATGGCGCGGGGAGGATACGTGCCAGGGCGGGCACTGCAAGGTCGCGTGGGGTCGTGTATGCCGCCCGCGTGACCTTGGCAGGCTCGGTGTCGTCGACCTGGAGTGTTTTGATGTGGCGCTTCGCCTTCGCTGGCTTTGGGCGGAAAGGACCTCGGTCGTTCCCTGGCATGGGCTACCGGTCCCGGTGACACTCGCGGAGCGGCGCATGTTCGCGGCAGCCTGGGCGGTCACCATCGGGGATGGCAACCGAGCCAGTTTCTGGTATGATAGCTGGCTGCCTGAGGGGGCGCCGCTCATGATCACCCTCGACCTATTCGTGGTTTCCAGACGCAAGGTGCGCTCCGTGCGTCAAGCACTGTCAGGTGACAGATGGATCCAAGACCTCCGCGGCCGGGTCACCACCGACTTGTTGCCTTCCTTCGTGAGGCTATGGGTGTGTGTCAACTCCAGGCAGCCACTCACCCCGGACACCGTGAACTCCTTTTGGTGGAGATTAACGGACAATGGCGTCTACACGGCAGCTTCCGCGTACAAGCTATTCTTCATCGGATCCACTATTTTCCCATTGAGTCAGGAGATCTGGAAAGCCTAGGCCCCGGCCAAGTGCCGCACCTTTGCCTGGCTGCTCGCCCAGCGGCGGATTCTCACGGCCGACCGCCTGCTCGCCCGGCAACAGCCCAACTCCTACTTCTGCCTGTTATGCATGCGGAACCTGGAGACAGCGGCTCACCTCACGAAGGAATGCCCTTGGGCGCGGCGGCTATGGGCAATGGTGGCGCTTTGTTTTGCAATCCTGGAGCTAAACCCTGGCGCATGGACGCTGGGCTCGCCCTGGGTGGACTGGATCAGCAACATGAGCCGTGTGACTTCCACTCGGAAACTGGCCAATCGGTTGCTCTCCTTGTTTTTTGGTGGATTTGGAAGGAACGTAACGCACGCATCTTCGACGGCGACACGGAACGCTCGCCGCGGCAAGTCTTGCACCTCCTGCTATCGGAGGCAAGCGACTGGCCGCTGGCAGGAGGTCGGCATCTAGCTCTGCGAGAGTAGCCCAGGCCGTTCTCTTATTTTCTTTTTCTCTTTTCTTTTCAGTTTCTTGTTCCGCAAGCTAATGCATTAGCCTGCACCCTGTACTCGGCTTTCTCTCGCGTCCCCTCCTAATCAATGAAATACGCAGCTCTCCTGCGTTTATTTCAAAAAAAAATGTGCATACTATTGTTAATATCGCAGTATGCATCTCGATATCAGTATGAGAACAGGACATAAATGTTAATTTTGTACATGTTGCTTGTTGAGGCATGGCTGGGGATCAAAAACATTGGCATTGATCCGAAGGAAAATAACCATATGAGCTTGGAGTGCTCCGTAGTGTTTTTAAAAAAGAGAGTAAAAAATATGGGTGAGATGTGCTTCTCAAAAACTGAATCTATCTTGTGCACGGAGTGTGTGCTATGGTGTCGTTAAACTTTAATTGCCACAGCACTGTTGATGTTTGGTATCCAACGGCGCAGCGAAGTTTGCTTCTAGTAGTACAATACAAGCAGGCTAAGCAGCAGCCGAGCTGCGCTTGATACACACATGCATGCCGTTGCATCCGCATCCGCGCTGCCCCACCACACCGCCCCGTGCGTGTCGATCCGAACTACAAATGCCTTCCTCTTCGTGTAGCTCCACTCCATTCTCCTCCTCTAGTCTCTGATGGAATGATGGAGTTCCTCTTCTCCCTCCTCTAGCTTCTTTCTCCGCCTCCCCTGCATCACTCCAGCGGAGTCCTCGAGAGTCGAGATGGCACCACCTCCCACGCCCCTCCTCCTCCTCCTCCTCCTCCTCGTCCTCTGCTCCCTCACCATCACGCCGGTGGCCGCCGGCGAGCGCGCGCGCACGGTGTACATCGTCCACATGGACAAGTCCGCCGTGACGCCGCACTTCGCCGAGGACGCGCACGCGTGGCACTCGGCCATCCTGGAGTCGGTGGCGGACGCGTTGCCGCGCGGCCGAGGACGCCCGGAGCACGTGTACTCCTACGCGAACGCGCTCAACGGCTTCGCCGCCACGCTCTCCGCTGCCGAGCTACGCGCGCTCCGCCACACGCCAGGGTTCGTCTCGGCGTACCCGGACCGCCGCGCGGACGTCGCCCACGACACGACGCACTCCCAGAGGTTCCTCGGCCTCCGCCCCGACGCCGGGCTGTGGCCGGCGGCGAACCTTGGCGAGGGCGTCATAATTGGCGTGCTGGACACCGGCGTTTGGCCCGAGAGCAGCAGCTTTCACGACGACGGGATGCCGGCCGTGCCCTCCCGGTGGCGCGGGGCGTGCGTGCCGGGCGTCTCCTTCCCCGCCACCACGTGCAATAGGAAGCTCATCGGAGCACGCTACTTCAACCGCGGATATGTGGCCATGTACCCCAACGCCACCGTATCAATGAACTCGACGCGCGACGACGACGGCCACGGCACGCACACAGCGTCCACCGCCGCGGGCAGCCCTGTGCCGTGCGCGTCCTTCTTCGGCTACGGGCGCGGCACGGCGCGTGGAACAGCTCCACGTGCCCATATCGCGGCGTACAAGGTCAGCTGGCCCAGCGACACGGTGATGTCCGACGTCCTGGCGGCCATGGACGCGGCGATCACGGACGGCGTCGATGTCGTGTCCATCTCCCTCGGCTTCAACAACCAGCCGCTCTACACGGATCCAGTTGCAATTGCCTCGTTCGCTGCCATGGAGCGCGGCATCTTCGTGTCTGCGTCAGCGGGGAACGATGGCGCCCATGGGTTGGCCACGCTGCACAATGGCATCCCATGGGTGCTCACGGTGGCGGCCGGCACGGTGGACCGGCAAATGTTCGCCGGCACTGTGAGCTACGGAGACACGAAGCAAGGCATCACCACGATCACTGGGGTCACGTCGTATCCAGCAAATGCTTGGGTTTCTCAAGTGAAGCTGGTCTACAACGAGACGCTGTCCGCGTGCACCTCGTCAGCTCTGCTCCAAAGTCTGGAGACAAAGAAGAGCATTATCGTCTGCCGCGACACTGGGCTTGGTGCGATGGACCATCAGATGAAGGTTGTCGCCGCGGCCGGTCTCACGGCCGCTATCTTCGTCCCGCAGACCGAGACGGACGAACCCCTAATGGGTGAGTATCCGCTGCCGGTTATCGTGATTAGCCCAGAGGATGCGCCCGCGCTGCTCAAGTATATCACCTCCAGCTCGCAGCCGACGGCCACGATCAAGTTCCAGCAGACCGTCCTCGGCAGAGCACCGGCGCCGGTGGTCGCCTTTTACTCCTCCCGAGGGCCGTCGCCGAGTTTTGCGGGCGTCCTCAAGCCGGACATATTGGCGCCGGGTGACAGTATACTAGCTTCCTGGCCACCCGTTGCTCCGTTGGCGTACGTAGGGTCGACGGCTTTGGGCGGCGACTTCCAAGTCGCGTCCGGGACTTCAATGGCGTGCCCGCACGCCAGCGGCGTGGCGGCGCTGCTCCGGGCGGCGCACCCGGACTGGAGTCCGGCCATGATTAAGTCTGCAATGGTGACCACGGCGAGCGCGGTCGACAATCTGCACCGTCCCATCACCGACGCCGGCAACGGCAACGGCATGGCTAGTCCGCTGGCCATGGGCTCGGGGCATGTCAACCCCAACTCTGCTCTGGACCCGGGTCTCGTCTTTGACGCCGGGCCGCGGGACTTCGTCGCGCTCCTGTGCGCCGCGAACTACACCGTCACCCAGATCGCGGCGGTCACGCGGTCGTCCACGGCGTACAGTTGCTCCGCTTCGTCCAGCAACGACGTGAACTACCCGTCGTTCATCGCCACGTTCGGCGCCAACGCGACCTCCGGGAGGATGCGCTTCAGCAGGACGGCGACCAACGTCGGGGCGGGCGCGGCCACGTACCAGGCGTCGTGGTCGGCGCCGAGCAACGTGGCCGTCGCCGTGACGCCGTGGACGCTGGAGTTCGGCGGTGCGGGCGAGAAGGCGACATTCGAGGTGGAAATTGTGCTGACCGCGCCCACCGGAGGAGAGCCGGCGCACGGTGCCGTGCTCTGGACGGAGCTGGTCGGCGGCAGTCACCAGGTCAGGCTCCCGTACGTGGTGGTGTGACGGCGCCGTTCGGTGCTGTGAACTTGATCTTATGTCGCTCCGATGATGTAGTTTGACTTGGGCTTAAGGAGTCAGAAATCCTATTAAGTACTCTACCTTATATTTCTCAGTCACAGTGGACTGAGGTTTAACTTATTAGTCAGACTTATCGCTATCTCATCCTACTAGTTGCTTGTGCTTATCAATTTGAAAAAAGCAGGTGCTTGTGCTTATTAGTTCCTTCGGTTATCTTTTGTGCTCTTCATAATTGTTCTTTCTTTTCCATTGAACCGATTGAGTCGGCGCGACATGTGTTGACCATTGTCTATTGGTGATTTGGTGAGCCCCTAGAGGGCCCGGGTGTAAGCCATAATGCTAGCTAGTGTAGGCCAAACTGAATCCTGCACCGGTGTTTGGCCGTGTTCAGGGCTGACGGAAGTTCAAGTTTTCGAGCATTGTGGCAAGAACGATCGAACTTGATAATTAGTATATCTGAACACATATATGGTTGTAGAAGAGCTCGTTCCAACTCGATTGGTATGGGTACCAGTACTCAAGTGTTGACATGACATGTGAATTTATACTTACACTTCACAAAAAAGTGCAAAAAGGAAAGTAAAAAAACGATGGTAGCCCTCAGGTTAGACGACGGCAACGCATAGCACCTCGTACTCACAGCAACAAAGAAGAGAGGAACCAGGTTAGGAGGCCCACGTAAATTGCGGCAGTGGACATGCATATCCTGATTTGAGGCATTAAGTAATGGCATTTATGATGTCGATTCTATGCCTGGAAAGATAAGGCGCATGTACTGCCCAAAATCAAGAAATTGATTTTATATCCATAATATCTGAGGTATTGAGGGAGGCGCAATCCATCCTATAAATAGACTCCTAGCTAGACCCATTTCTCCTCGCCCCAGCAACAAGAGTTTCTTTCACCTGCTTGGATCGATTGAGACTGTCTGCCATGGGTGCCAAGGTTGCAGCGACCGCCCTCTTCTTCCTCCTCCTCACCTTTGCTTATGGTGAGCCCTTTCTCCCCTGAAATTTCTTATTAAGCATGGCATCATCTTCTTAACTTCTTAAGCTGATAACTGGCGATGACTGACTGAGCAGGGAAGAAGGATACGCCATGCGAAGGGCCGAGCCAGACCTACCATGCAGTCTGCGCCAACCCAGCCTGCGACGCGGCCTGCATCACCGAGGACTACAAAGGTGGATACTGCAGCCCCGGAAGGCTCAACACATGCCTCTGTACTAACAAGTGTCACGACCAAACTCTTCCGCCCAACAGGGTCTGACGATGTACGGGATCCAGCAGGCTTTAATTTAGCAGAAAACTTGTAATGTATTGCAAACAATAACAATGGAATGAATTCGCAGTTTTTCCTCTCTTTTTTTTGAATGTTTGGTCATATATCTCCGGCCACTATAAAATTGCTAGAAACTTCCCGCAAACCCACCCCCCCCCCCCCCCCCCCCCCCCCCCCCCCCAGATTTTAGGGTGGGCTCTTTCTTCTCGAATTAGATGAGGCCCTCTCATCCTGTTTTGAAACTTCATGCCCCCTCCCCCCTCTCCCGCCCGTCAGCCGACTCCCCGGGCCGCTGTGACGCACCTTGTCGCGGTCGCCCCCGGTGCTCCCACCTTTCCAGATGCGGCCATCACTGTCATGCCGACCCCATCCCGCTGCACCGGATTCGCTCCAACCCGTCTCGTGGCTGCCGTCGGAGCACATGTGCCGCCAGCAAAAAAGGCGCCCCCGGCCAAATCCCGTGGTGGCAGCACCAAGCGGCCGCCGTGCAACCCCGCCGCCCTCAACGTACTTGACGAAATGTCGCAAAGGTTAAAACAAATATTTTTCTTTATTGATTGTTCTTTTCTCATGTCCCATACGAGTATCAGGTGAGATTGTGTGTACGTGCATTTCTAGTCTTGATTATGAGACATTCATGCGCATGACAAATGTCACAAACGAAGATTTATCTCTCTCAAGTATATGCACTGCTAGAATATGATACTCAACTTGATGATGAGAATCTCAACATGGAGGAGGGCTTCATTGGCAGTGTGAAGGGAAGAACCACAAATTATTTGAACACCGAAGATGTGTTGATTTGTATAGCGTGGAAGCCATTCTCTCTTGATGCATCCTTGGGTAAAACATGGTGTTCCTCTTTTTTCTGTTACTATCAAGCTAAAATCACCAGCTTGGGACCCCTTACCCAAGATCTATCGGATTCAACCCCGACATTGGTGGCCCATACAGGTCCCGCTGTGTGGTCAAAACGGTCTAATGGCATCATCGCTCAACGAACTGGTCCACTCCGGCATAGTTTCTACGCTAGAGCACCTAAACCTCGGTTCAACCGAAGCATTTCACCGGGACATCGATGTCGACAACCCAAACTTTCTGGATACTTCCTCGGCCATGAATTTAGGTCTGGCCAAGGAGCCATAGAGGATCACCGCCCAATTGCCAGTTTCGCACTAGCTGGGGACGAAAGTTACGTTTCACCAGATCAAGCATGGAGCTCGGTTCCGATGACTCACAATGATGGCCAGAATAGCCAGGCTGCACAGGCGATCCCAAGGTCTATACTGGATCAACCTCGTGAAACCTCACCAGGAGGCCGATGTCAGGCCGGTTTGAAATAAAAATTTCTCACCCACCCCCATGTCACCTATTGCCCCGATAACTCAGGGGCAGCCGACATCTGGGATCTAGCTCTCATCATACAAAAGACAAAAGAAACATTTTGACAGTTCTACATGAGATTCTTGTTCGTCAAGAAAAAATCCCATATTGTATGAAATGGGAGGCCTTAGCGGCACTCCTTCACAACTGTTACGACGAAGGAATCAGAAAAACTATGGCACCGAAACACCCCAGAATGTCTGCCGATCTATTTGGTATAGTAACAAGATACTGCGTTATGGAGGATGCCTGGTTGGCCAATCAACGGTACCAGAATCTGAGGCAGGAACAACTCGAGCCAGGCGAGGATGGCAGACGCCTGCATCATAACCGACGCCCAAAGCGCTCCAGCATCGATAGATCCGAAGATCAGCTGACACGGAAGAAAAAACAACCAGCTAAGGGACCCAAATCGACGCTAGACGTGATATTGGACTAGCGCAATTCACTCCGTCTCCTCAGATAAACCGCCGACACACATGCTTCAAGCATGCTGGATTGTCAGGAAGGTAGTAAGGGAGGAGTGGAACTCCTCGACAACCTTGGTGTATTAACAAGCCGTGGAATTACACCTAGCTATTTCGAGCAATTGTACGAAGACAAGGAGGTCGTAATGATATACGACACTCACTCCTTCAGAAATCAACGGAAAAGAGCTCTTTCGAGAGATCTGGTACGTCAACCATGTAGTGACCTCAAATAACAGATGGTCGGACATGCTGATCACTTTTGATTGGGAGGACCAAACGATGGGAGCTCACGGCCAAGGATTTGCGGCCCTCGTCCTCGACCCTATCATTGATGGCTATCGACTGACCAAGTCCTCATGGACGGCAACAGCAGCCTAAACCTCATTTATGAGGGCACTTTGCAAAAGATGTGGTTCGACAGATAACGCATCGAACCAAGCTGGACTACCTTTAAAGGGATAGTCGCAGTCCGATGAGCTTAAGATGGTAGAGGATAGGGCCCTCAAGTTTATGTTCATGGACACAAGTGGCCTTGACCCCAAGCAAAAAACGTATGTTGAGCTTTGTCGCGATGAAATGATCATGAAAAAGACCATGCTCATGAGAAACATGATGGGAGGAGGAATGTGAGGTTCCACGGGTGGAACGAGAGGAGGAATGAGTAGAATAGGAGGTGCCATCGGTGGAATGGGAGGAATGGGAGGTGGCATGGGCGGTGGAATTGGTGGAAGGGGTGGCTACATGAACATGATGGAAAGTGCCACGGGTGGTGCCTTTGGTGGCAATGTGGGTGGTGTCTTTGGTGGCAACATGGGTGGTGCCTTCGGTGGCAACATGGATGGTGGCTTCGGTGAAAACTTGAGTGGCACGGGAGGTGGCTTCGGTAGCAACATGAGTGGCATGGGAGGTTCTTCCGGTGGAGGTGGCGGCATTGATGCATCAACGCATGAGAACGTTGAGAAAGAACCCATTAGTGATGATGCCAATGTCCATAATGTGACAAGTGACAACGAAGAGGATGAAAGTTGAGATGCTATGTTTTATCTTGTGTTTACGTGCACTTTTATTTGTTGGATCATGAACTTTATTTGATATGATGCATTTTTGTTTGTTGGATTATGAACTTTGTTTGCTATGGAAGTTGAGTTCATGTTGAAATTGAAATGTTGTTTATTTTATATGTCCATGTGATATTTTGATTCGAATGAGTGCGGCCGCAGTGTTGCCAGAGTGCGGCTATAACGCTGCTACCGCACGGTCGTTGACCATCTTTACATCACCTGTGCGGCGGCTGCGCGGCTCATGTATTTTACATCATGTTTTGGAGTTGGGTGTATTTTGATGATGTAAATTTTATATCTAGCATTTTATGGTGATGTATTTTACATCATCTATTGAAGATACTCTTACATGTCCAACGAGACCAGCCGACGACTCGGTCGCTAGCCTGTAGGAGGCCTCGGCCGTCTACGAAACTACAATGGCACTCCTCAGCCGGTAGCTTTGACGGAAACCATCGCTGATACAACTGTAAAACATATCTTGAGCACCTCGCGTGGGGGCTCGTCTTGGTGCCATTTTCTTTCCAAGTGTCATTTTTCTTAGAAAATGAGATTAAACCCTAGCCTTTGCATTAAAAACTACACACAACTATTTTTATTAAATTATTTAATAAATATTTACAAGATAAAACACAAATTCATCTGAAGCCACTTTCTAGGCGATAAGTGTGGCCACACCACAAAACTTGATGATGGGGGTGGTCATAATCAGGGTCGCTTGCCCTGACCTTACACCTATGCTCATTGAGAGATTTGGATTTTCCCCCTCAACTAGTAACATGCCCGTGCTACGCCACCAAACCAGGTGGAATGCGGTGGGGGAGAAAGTATGGAGCCAAAAATAATACAGAGATTTTTCAGAGAGTATATAATCACATTAAACAAGAGTCTTTGTTGTTCAATGACACCCTTAACACAAATAGGATTTATGTGGAGCCACAAAATTAGTAAGAGTCCATCCCATACGAATTAAGAGACTTTTAGTGCAGAGTTGGTACTCAGAAGCATGCCACAAAATTGCAAGATCTAACATCGACATATGCCAGGATGGGATGATCTTATACGGCTACCGCCACACATTTTGTATCTTGAAATGCCAGTACTTACTCATACACCAGCATAATTTGGCCATCGAAGATCCACCCATGCATGGTCTTCCACATGTTTCATAATTCTTTCCTCGCATGTGTATTGCTTCATTACCTAAAGCAAGCAGGAACAACTCAAGAGTTGCATGCAGTAGCCCAAAACGTCTAGGAATTCTGAACACTGTGGAAGAAAATTTTAGAATCCAAGATTCTGTCTCATACATGGCCCTTGTGAAGTTCATTAAGCCATAATCCATTTGAAATCATTACTCAGTTAGGCCATAAGCGTGGAAGATGATGAGAATCCAAAATTACAATCATGAGCTGCAGTTCAGTAAGTTATAATATGATTGGTTCAAGAATTAATTAGGCAGACATGGTGTACATGTGGTGTGGAGACGTATAGAAAGCAGAAAATAAAAGAGGCATCATGAGCTTGGATGGAAATGTAAGCGCTCGACGTGGTGCGGTGCCGCGCTCGAGAGGTCGCGGTGCAGTTTGATGTGGTGTGGCACTGCGCTTGTTAGGACGCGGTCCAGTTCTGGAGCTTGCACGCCCGCAGGGAATCCGACCGGACATGTGGTGGGTGGTTAGGCCTCCAGGCGACGACGAGCGAGGAGACATGCAGGAGTTGCAGCTTCCACGCTTCAGCGGTGGTGAGTCGTCAGCAATCGGTGCCGGCGGCGGGTGCAGCCTCCACGCAGTACACACGAGAGCGAGCGAGGGTCGCGCCGCGACGGAAACAGAGCGTTGATCCGGGGAGGATTCGGGTGGCGGCATGGCAATTTGAATTTTGAACCAAGGCTTTCGTGAGTCATGATACAGGAAGAGTAATTGGCGAAGCTCAGCAGCACCGAGGCACTGGATTGGTGCAGGCCTGGAGGAGCTGAGAAGCATCGCGAGAGGTAGGGATCGCTATGTTTCCTTTAAAAAAATGAGAAATGATTAGAATCAACCGGCCGATCACGCATAGAGTTCTATCAGCCGCACAGCCGTTAATCCAAGTTCGATCCGCCAGCATACAACGTAGTACATCTTAGTGCAACACGCTAGTTATTGCAAAACTCCTAATTGCAACACACTAGGTGTTTCAAAACCCTTGAGTCATCCATCTCGATTGGATCTAGAGTTGCGCCAACCACCTCGCCGATTCAATCCATGCGCCGCCGCACCGTCTGGCTGGTCGCCGGAGGGCTGCCCTTCACCGCCCCTGGCTCCTCCCTCCCTCCATGGGTTTCCTCTCCTTTCCTCACTAGTCGGCAAGGACCTCCACCACTGGATGCATACCTTTGCAATCCTAAGATTTTTTCTACAACATCAAATGTGTTGCAGAAGTTCTTCCGCAACAACACCCATGTTGCAGAAAAGTTAAGACGAAAAAATTATGCACAAAAACTCTATTGCAAATGTTTCTGCAACACAAGGTCGGTTATAAGACTTCTGCAACATTATCTCTGTTGTAATGATGATGGAAGGGTCGGACTGCTGAATAGGGCCAGATCAAACAGCTCTCAAGGCAGCGGATCTTGAAAAAAGATCTGACGGCCAATGCGTAGCATCGCCCATAAAAAATTGTCGGTTGCCTGGCTGCTGCCTCGCATGTGAAAAATTGAATGGTCCACTTGTCAGGATGAATATGGGGTGGGCATTGGAAGTGAACGGACGACCACCAACTCAAAACTTTAAAAGTGTATTATTGCATTGATAGGTAGAGTTGGTTACAAGGTTTGGGAATCTCAAACATGTATACTAGTGAGGCATGTGGGGGCTTCTCATGAGCAGCAGAAGAGAGGATGCTCGGCCCCAAAATGTAAGTTTTACGTTACATCAAGCAAGGCTTGCATCCCTTTGGCGCCGGCTTTGGCCCAAGCGCGCACTTCATCTTGAAGGGTCGAGAACAGATCATCGATTGAGGGGTGCCGATGATGGAAGATAACAACATTACGATGCTTACATATTGCCCAAGCCACCAAGGAGACAATGGAGCAAGGCCTTTCCGTAGGCATGAAGGTGACGCGGCCCAGCACCATGCTCCACCAGATGTAGAGGGTAGCACGTCCATCAGGCGGTGGTTTAGTGAACTTGCACCAGGCAGTGCGGTTCCAGAACAGGCAACCCACGAGAAGGTGATGAATGTCTTCGGAGTTGGACATTTGCGAGGCTTTTCATAAGCAATTCCAGATGAACGGGTGCGGCTTTCACAAACTCAATGAAGCTTTGCTTTCCTTGTTGCCCAAGAAACTCGACGCCTCTTCGCTCTTCGACTATCGCCCTAGCCTGATCCATCTCCTTGCGAAATTGTTCGCGAAAGTCCTATCGCTCTGTCTCGCACCACTCCTTGGAGATACCATCTCGGTGAACCAGAGTGCGTTTATTGCCGGCTGTGGCGTGCATGACAATTTCTTGCTGTGCAACAAATCGCGAGACAACTGCATAGCCTCAGAGATTTGTATTTTTGCCACTTCTTTTGTAGGGCTTCGTTGATTTGCCACTCTAGAGAATTGATTCGCACAATTGCCACTTAAGACGTTGCAACCTTGATTTATATGCCATTAGCTTTATTTTAATTGTTTTTTACATTAACAGGGTAGTGAAAAGACTAGCCTACCCCTGTTGCTATACACATATGTATATCTGGTTTACTCGTATGTATATGGTTTTAACATGTACTCAATTCGTACCAGATATTGGCTTCTTCCGTGAGGCTGTCCTTGCCGCTCTCCGCTCGCCGTCGCTGCAGCCTCTTCTCGCTGGTCACCGATCGCCCCTCCAGCTCCTTACTCGCCCCGTCCGCCTGCCAGTCACGGTGCTCACCTACAAGCCGCTAGTGCTGGCCCCACGAGGTCGCTGACGCTGCCCACCACTGGCAGTCTCCGCCCGCTCTATGTCGCCTCTTGCACCACCCGTGTGCTCGCTCGTCGCTGGCCGCGCCTCCCTCTCCCTGCTCGTGGACTAGCCGAACAAGACGTGCCTGAAGCTAATGGCAATGTGCAGTTATTAAGGGTGAAAGTGGTTAGGACTTCCGTTTGAAACCGTTTCTGAACCCGCTCTTTAGGATGTGGTAAGAGATTTTTGACATCCCACAACAAGCAGATCCGAATCCGAGTACGTTGATAGGTTATTGTATAAGATATGGTATTATAGATATACAACACATTAGGATAATCCGCTTTCTCTAGCCGGATAATCAGACCTTTTAAATTCCGAATCCAATTTATGAGTGAAATTTTAAGTATTAACTAGCAATAAGTGAATGCTATCTTTGCTTATGAGACAAGACATATGCTTATTAGTGATTTATTTGGCACATTTTAGTAGCATGTAGTGTTTATGTATTTTAAAAGTGTATACATGTTAATATTTGCTCATTGTTTATGTATAATTTTAGTTAAAAGCACTTATATATTACTCGTATATGAATATGGTAAATGATCGTTCTCGATCCAACAACAGTCTGTTACTGTACCATGTCCGAATCCGCATAATCGGTATTAAAATTCACATAATCTGATATTCCAATCTGCATCCATTCCACTTCCGAACTCAAGCATAAATATGGAATAGGGTACAATATAAGAATTATCTGCCTGAATCTAATCCGGGTAAAGTCAAACATGTGCATTTTTGACCAAGTTTTTAGTAGAATATATCAATATCTACAGTTAGGGATGAAAACGAAGTGGAAACGGACGAAACTGAGTGCTACCATATTTATTTATTTATTGCAGAAGCGGAAACAAGTACAGAAATCCCAAAAATGAAAACGAAAACAAATGCTATCGGAAACAGACACGGAGGTAATACAGAGCGGACACGAAAACAAAAGTGGGCATTGGCCAGAACTTAAAAATCCCCCGAATCGTAGAGAAATGCACGCAGGAATCAAACTAATTTAATGAATTAGTAACATGGCTAGGAATTAATATGATTATATTAGCAACTTAGCATAGTATTGCAACAGTATTTGGACAATTGTGTATAGAGTCTAGTTGAGTATGGGTGTGGTAATAGAAGTTGGGATTCAAATGATCTATTCTGCTCATTATGTCATTGTGTGCTGTTTGAGCCTATAGTAAAAACAGAAATTATATATTCACGAAAACGGAAAGTTTCATCTCCACGCCTGTTCCACTGGAAAACACAGATTCGCTTTTGTTTCCGTTTTCCGTATAAAAAATCCATTTCCACTTCCGTTTTGCAAATTTTCGTTTCCGTTTTCATATTTCCTCTTTATTTTCATTTTTCTTCCGATAAATCAGAAAGTTTCCACTCCATTTTTATCCCTATCTACAGTACCAAATGTGTATCACTAGAGGGAGCAAGAGAAGTGTTGTTATTTTTGCATGGAGGAATGAAATTATGTAATTTTGAATAATTGTTTTCATTCATTATGTACAAGCTATTACACTCTTTCTTGAACTCATGTTGGCAGATCAATAATTCAACAAGGGCAAGCTCAACATACAGACAGGCTGATTTTGGTCGTCACACTCCGGACAGGCTGATTTCCGTTTTCCGGTTAGTCGACTGACCAATAACTTTTTCAGCCGATTTGCTCTACTCGAGCGTTCTTGTACGACCTGCTCACTTCATCATCTAACTACTCATTTCACTTCACGCATGCATGTATTTCTTTCTTGCTGCGTCCGGATGTATGTATCAGAACCTTTTTTTTAATGAAAACTGTAGGTACCTAATCTTATTCTCATGGTGGCAACTATACGTACGTAACATAATCTGATTCTCCTGTGTAATATTCAAGCGACAATCATGCCCGTCCCTATTCAATCGAGCCTAAAATAAAAATAAACTTTCTAAGATATAATGAATTAGTAACATTGGGACTGCCTTTTAAGAACACAAAAAAAATAATGACAAAATTTGTGCATAATTTACACATAAATTGCGGCTTTTCTTAATATGCAACAATAAGAATATAACAGTCAAATTTTTGCAAATGATAAGTTTTATAAAAAATATTAGTTAGTCGCATTGGTATTACCCATAAAAAATATAGAAGATAAAATAAATTTAAAATAATGTTGTTTTCTAAGGAAGAATGAATTAGTGCTATAGCTAGTACCCTTTAAGAATAAACAAACTAAAAATAAATGGTGAAAAATTTTGCACAAAATTTACGCTAAAATTATGTTTTTTAATAATATGCAAGAATAAGCATATAATAAGGGAATTTTCGCAATAAAATTTTTTCAAGAAGAAATGATTAGTGGCATTGGTATTACCATTTAAGAAGAAGATGATGAAAACAAATAATGAATTTTTTAGCATACAATTTGCACAACAAATACCCTTTTATAAAATGCAAGAGTAAGCATATAATAGTAGATTTTTGTGAAAATTTATTTTCCTATGAAGGAATAAATTTATATTACCCATAAACAAAATCAAAATAATGAATGTTTCTAAGAAAGAATGAAACCCTTTAAGAAAAAATAAAATGAAAAAGAAAAAACTTTCAAAACTTACACACAATTTGCACTTAAATTGCACCTTTTGAAATATTGCAAAGAATATTTTCTCATTGTACCATAGTTTACACATAGTGTAACTGAAATAATGTATTTCCTTTAAGAAGTCAAAAAATAAAGAAAAACTTACGCACAACTTTGCACCGAAATTGCACTTTATCGTAATATGCAAAAATAATCATATAATCATGAAATTTTGGAAAATGTTATATAGTATTTGTTTGTATATAATTACATTCAGCCAAAAACCCACAAAAAAGAAATAAATGAAAGAAAAGAGGAAAAAAAAGGAAAAACACATAGAAACATAAAACAGAAATAAAAACGAAGCAAAAATACCCACAAAAGAATTAAATTTCCACAAATAGGGGTCAATCGATTCTACACAGCCCAACTCACCACCAAAATGACATAGAAAAAAAAAAGAAAACAACACAAATCTCCAAGCATAATCGAACGGTCACAAAATCGACTGGCTATAGCCCAGTCGACTAGATTTTATTTTAGGGCCAGACACTTTTTTTTCTTAACCACCTTGTAGCCTCACATATTCATCTCAAAGCATGCATGAAAACCGTGGACTTTGGCGGCCGAAACTATGTTAGCCTGTGACGCAAGAGCACGTGTAGGCACCACGCGTGCATCAACATGAAGACACGCCCACATGCATACACACACAAGCACCACACACACTCATCATTAGCTTTTTTGTTGTGCGGATGGAGAGTTATTAATACTAAAACTAATACAAAATCAAAAGAACTTTTTAAAAGAGAAAGAAATTAAATTCGCACAAATTATTGGCATTGGTGTTACCATTCAAAAAGAAGGAAAATTGAAAATAAATTAAACAAATGATGAAAAAATTGCAGACAACTTACACATAAATTGCATTTTTTTATAATATGCAGGAATAAATATATATTAGTGAAAACTAAAACAAGATCAAAAATGAAATGAAAATAAAACAATAAAAATGGAGTTTTCTTTGAAAGAATGAATTCATGGCATTGGTATTACCATTTCAGAATAAAAAAACCTAAAATAAAATCAAAATAATGAAGTTTTCTAAGAAAGAATGAAACTCTTTAAGAAGAAACAAAATGCAAAAGAAATTTTTTCAAAACATGCACACAATTTGCACCGAAATTGCACTTTTTGAAATATGCAACGAATAAGCATATAATAATGCATCTTTTGCATTCTACTATAATTTACACATAGTGCAACTAAAATAATATATTTCCTTTAAGAAGAAGACTAAAAAAACTTACACACCACTTTGCACCGAAATTGCACGTTATCGTAATATATATAAATAATCATATAATCATGAAATTTTGGCACATATTATATAGTATTTGTTTGTATATAATTACACTCAGCCAAAAACCCACAAAAAACAAAAAATAACCAACAAAGGAAAAAAAGAAAAAAAGAAATGCGTAGAAACATAAAATAGAAATAAAAAATGAAGCAAAAATACCCATAAGAGAAAGAATTAAATTTCCTAAGGAAGAATAAATGATCGGCATTGGTATTACCATTTAAGGACAAAAAATGGGAAAAAGATTTTAAAACAAACAATGACAAAATTTGCACGAAATATACATAAAAAAGGTGCTTCTTTACAATATGCAAGAATAATCATATAAAAGTAGAATTTTTGCAAAAACAAAATCTGAGAACAAATGAATTGTGGCATTGGTATTAACCTTAAAGTAGAATGAAAATGAAGTAAAGACGAAAACAACATCAAAATAATTATTTTTTTAAAAAAGAATGAATTAGTGGCGTTGGTATTTTCTTTAAGAAGAAAAAAATATAACAAAAACTTACACACAACTTTACGCTGAAATTGCATTTTCTTGGAATATGCAAAAATAATCGTATAATCATGAAATTTTGTTACATATTATATAGTATTTGTGTGTATATAATTACATGCAGTTAAAACCCCCAAAAAAACAAAATTATAACCAATAAAGGAAACAAAAAAGAATAATAAAATATGCTACCCAGAATTAACGGGCACAACCAAAACAAAGAAATCGGCCGGTACCGATTTGACTAAGCAAAACAACGCGTCAAACGATTCCTTGCAACCCAGCCCAACAACAGAATTAAACAGAAAAAATAATAAAAACAACACAGATCTCAAAGCATGATCCAATGAACAGAAAATTGACTGATCATAAAATAAAAAGTCAGCTGACTGAAATGTAGCTAAAGTGAAACCGATCTGCTCGAACCATGCATAACACGGTGCAGGCAGCCCACTGCAGGCGTCGGTCGATCAGCAGCTGGAACGTGGGACCCCAACCTTGACCCGTACGTAAACAAAACTTGGCGTGTGTGCGTCGCTGGTGGCTTGGTGTGTGCGTGTGAGGCAACGGGTTCGTTCGAAGTAGAGTTCTTACATGCGTGCGCCCGAAGAATAGATATGGTGGCACCGGAGGAGCGGGTGGCGGCCGGCCGCAAGACCTTGCCGGAGGAGTGCAAGAGCCTGTGGCACATCGCCGGGCCGGTGATCCTCACCGGGCTCTTCCAGTTCCTCATCGAGTTCATCACCGTGGCCTATCGCCGGCCGCATCGGCAAGGTCGAGCTCGCCGCCGTCTCCATCGTCATCAACGTCATCTCCAAGGCCTCGGCTTCGGGCTTACCCAGTAGCCGAATAATCGCGCTGCTCGTTAGTTAAGCTGCTACTTCTAGTTATATAATCAGCCGCAGCCCGCAGCGGGACGGTACGCGCGGTGGGGCGTGCCGCAGCTCTTCGCGTACGCGGTCAACTTCACCATGCAGAAGTTCTTCCAGGCGCAGAGCCGGGTGTGGGTCATGACGCTCATCTCCGGCGCCTTCGTCGCCGTGCACGCGCTGCTCAACTGGGTCGTCGTCGACGTAGCCAGGCTCCGTCGCGGCCTCGTCGGGGCGGCCGTGGTGGGCAAACTCGTATTTTCTACTCCGTATTTTTGTTCTGCAGCTTAGAAATGTGGTACTCATTCTGGTGGGTTGCTTGAACAACCCAGTGATTCAAGTTGTTGGGGCCGTGACCATATGGTTAGTGCACCTGTCAACAGTGTCTGTTTTTGCTTCTCAAAGTTGAAGTGGACATAGATAATCTCTACCGATGCTTGCTCGAATTTTGCTGCAACAGCACGAACTACAACATCTGGACACTGACGGTAGCATTCGGTTTCAATGCCACAGCAGTGAGGTACGCGCGCATCTCCTCTGACTCTGATGAGTTTCTGTGCTCTCAAACAGCAGAAGAAATGACTCTCACCTGTCCTGTCTCTCGTGTTTGGTTTGGCCAGCGTTCGCGTGGCGAACGAGCTTGGCGCCAGACACCCGAAAGCAGCAAAGTTATCGGTCGTGGTGGCCGTGACCACGTCGGCCGCCGTCGGGCTCATCTTCACGGTCGTCGCCCTTGTGGCGAGGAGGCAACTTCCGAGGCTTCAGGGAGACTGCAAGACTGGGCTATCTTCTGGCTGCCACCATATCCCTCAACAGCATCCAGCCGGTGCTGTCAGGTAAATGCATCATCATCGAGAGCTTCACGCTTTTTGTTAAGTATGTCAATCTGTTCAGAGCAAATTGGCGATGTCACTTGTGTGCGTGTATGATTTCAGGAATGGCTGTTGGTGCTGGGTGGCAATCCTTTTAAGACATGTTTAACATGCTGCTTGCAGCAATTGGAAAGTAATTACCCGTACTGTTTTCTTTGAGAAAACATCTAAAGAGCATCTTAGATCGGATTAACATGGTACATATACACTTGGGTGGGTCCCTCGCGTCGCCCCCGCCCTGGCCGACTCGGGGGCTCTCCAACCCTAGGCGCTGTCGCCACCCTCTCCGCCTCCCTTCCTCGCGCCGCCGCCGGATGACGCCCCCGGGTGAAACTCGCGTGGCAGACGGCGGCGGCGGGGGGACTCCCTCTCCCGGCTCCCCTTCCTCCACGGGCAGCGGTGTCCTGCGGCGCTCGCGGTTTGGCGCGAGGTGGCAATCCTCGGCAAGCAGTGGCGGGGCACGCGGCGGCGGGCCTCGGCAGGCGATGACGGCTGCGCACGGGGCTGACTCCGGGGCGGCGGCGCGGGCACGGATCCATCGTGGATTTGGTCTACGGGCGCGGTCTCGGCCTCCCCTGCTCGGCCGGCGGGTCTCGGTGGGGGGGCTTCTCCTTACCGAGATCTGTCAGCAGGATCATCCAGATCCCGGTAAGGATGGCGGCGACCCGTGCACGAGAGATGAAGGTCTTCAATCAGATCTGGGTAAAACCTGCTTTTGGCTATTGCCAAGGCTGGCGATGGCGACGCTGTATGCGCTGTTTCCTTCCTGAAGGCATCGCCGTGGAGAAATTCAAGTCCACTCTCTGCTACCTTCGGGGAAAACCCTAGATCAGTAGATCGGATGACGGCGGCTCTCTGGTGTCGTTTTCTCCCTGAGGGCGTCATTCTTGGAGGTGCACACGGGCTCGAGAGACTAGAGGACGGCGACTTTGGTGGAGCGGTGCTTCATCTTGCACATTGATGGTGGCGGATCTCGGCGGCGCGGCGCTGTGGAGACTCGGCGTCTGATGCGCGGAGATGGACTCGTGCAGGAGGAGGAAGCTGTCTGGCGTCATGGTGGCGTTGATGGCAGATAGGCCTGGCAAGGTCGGTGCTTCAGTTCTGCTCTGAGGATGGACCGAGGGATGATGGAGGTGACGGCCCTTGCAGCGTGCGGTGCTCACTGGGAGTGTGTCAGATCGGTGTGGGACCCAATCCAGGTAGTGTCTTGGATGGGACACCCGGCTTTAGATGTTAGGCTTTGATGCAATGTTTGTTTGGTAATAGTCCGGACATTCAGCACGCCTTCATCAAGTGGATAGGAGTAGCAACGGTGTTGTCAAGATGATGACTTCAGACTTATTAATGTATCACATTGTATGGTTTTTATGAATAATTAATAATATGGCTATATGCATCGTCTAGATGCAGAGGCCGAGAGTATATCCTTCTTTTTTAAAAAAAGATCAGATTAACATCAGGTTTTTGGGTTTCTGATGAAGAGTTTTGCGTGCGGCCGTGATGCAGGCTATGATCGTGGTAGAGCCGGTACGGAGCATGGGACGAGACGTCGAGCTGCCGGCCATGCAAGAAACGAGATGAAACGTGTGGGGGTGGGGGGGGGGGGGGGGGGAGGGACGGCTCGTTGCACACACCATTTGACAGGACGGGAAAGCACAAAGAATAAATAACTTCCATCCTACTAAGATGAAGAAGGCTACATCGTCATCCATGATTACAGAGTTAATTGCACGTTGGTACCACATTTGCGCACGTTGCGACGAGTCAGTACCGTTGCTTGTGCATGTCGCAGTTTAGTACCACTATTCGGCCTAACCGTTATAAAATGGGCTGAGAGACGTATAAGTGTGTATTGACCATGTATCTGACAGACTGGGCCCACCTGTCAGGTGACACGGTGGCCAATCGGTGCATGCCCGATGCGCTGACTAGGACGAGGCTGGTGCGGTGGTCTAAACAGTCTCGGTCGGATCGGTCGTCGGTCGGTCCTCACTCTCCCTCAAGCTCAGTCTCGCTCTCCCTCCTTTCTCTGATTCGCCGCCGCCGCCACCTCAACCGGCTCGCCATCGCGCCATGGAGGACGAGAGCAGCCAAGACTCCAACGTTCAATGCATGAACCTCTCCGACGACGAAGCCATGCATTACCGGGTGAGTTGTAGAGCTAGGGTTAGGGTTAGGTTTCTCTGATTTGGGGATTTGATTTGGTTTGGGGATTGTCTCTTCCTTTTGCTCCTCTAGATCCCATCATTCTTTGCCATCAGCATGGTGTGGCGGCTGAGAGGCGTGTAGCATTTGAAGCATTTAACACGGGCAGGAGGTTCTTAGTGTGTCCTAAGAGTGTAAGATTCTGTACAAATCTCTTTGTTAATAGTATTGTTTAGTCTAGCCATGTGCATAGAATTGTGGAGTGCATAGATATCATGTTGTTTAATCTAGCCATGGGCTGATGCACAATGTTTAATCAGTATTGTTGTTTAATTGGGTAGCTGTGATGGTCATTTTGTAGCCATTTAGTACTACTGATGCTAATCATTGGATTAGAAAATGTGTTGATTTGGCCAGTAATTTTATAATTGGTCAACAGCTTAGTTTGCAGTGCAGATCATTGTTTAGTTCACAAGTTGCCAATTATTTCATTGTTTAATGTCATAGAGATTCAGTGAGTGTTTAGTGTCATAGAGATTTTTTTAATGTCAGAAGCTCAAAATTCAGTGAGTGTTTAGTGTGAGAGGCTCATTCTTTAATTGGCTAGATCATTAAATCCTGAACCTCTCAAAGATGCTTAAAGTTGATGCTTAAAGTTCATTATTTAATTGAGTGGCAGATGCTTAAAGTTGATTTGATTTGTATTTCATTGTTTAAAGTTAGATGCTCAAAGTTCAGTTATTATTTAAAGCCAGTTGCTCAAAGTTTATTGCTTCAATAATTACCTAGGATAACCTGGAGTGGCTATGTTTGTTTATATTGCAGGAAGATGACAACTATGGTATTGTTCTCTGGGTTGACCCAGAGTGGCCTCCTACTTTGCAGAATGCCTTGTTGAAGCTATGGGAAATGTATCATGACAGCAAGAGTGATAGGAGGAAGGATAACCTGGAGAGTTCACTCACTATTCACCATTTGACTGAAGAAAAAAACAATCTAGAGGCCAACTATGACAAATTGGTTGAAGATGTGCACCAACTGTTCAATGCTCAAGAGGATAGGATGGTAGATTTCAGCCATTTGCAGGCTAAGATGCAGAATGTGCATGTCGCTGATTCAGTTGTATCTGACATGAAGACAGAGATGGAGAAGAAAGATGCAGAGATCTTCAAGCTGCAGGAGAAGTATAAAGTACTAATGAACCTGACACAATCTCAAGGCACTTGCATCAGGAACCTGAAGTTCAATCATCTAAAAGAGAAGGAAGTGCTTAGTACATCCATCAGGAACCTCAAATTCCAGGTTGATGAACTCAAAAAATCTGAGGAAAATCTCACCCAGGAGAACACCCAGCTGGTCCTTCACATGGGTGATCTCAAGAAGGGGCATGACAAGCTCACAGTAAGGAGGGATCAGCTAAAGATTCAGATTGCTGAACTATTGAAGTCAGAGGAGAAGAACAAGCAGGAATTGAAGGGCATCCTGGACATCTTGTCAGAATGAAGATGTAGAGGAAGAGCAAGAGCAAGATCCAGATCAACATGAAGAAGAAGAATGCTTGCTTTGCTGACCTTTTGTGAAGTATGGTGTTGTTGTGAACTAAGTTATGTACTATGGATGTGTAGTTGTGAACTAAGTTGGAACTATGTTGTTGCTTTAAGTTGTGACATAAGTTGAACTCTAGTATGTTGTGTAAGAATCTATTAATTATGTTGCATGAAGCTATCCTTTATGATTTGAGTTGCTTGTCTAGTTGGTTGATATGTTACATGATTTAAGTTGTTGTCATAGTTGCTGTCATAGTGGTTACTCTAAGCCATAGTTGCTGTCATAGTGGTTGTCATTTAGGCCCCGTCAACGTCGAGAACCCCCTAAACCAGAGTGGTTAGCCATTTAGGCTCCGTCGACGTCGAGAACCCCCTAAACCATAGTGGTTAGCCATTTAGGCTCCGTCGACGTCGAGAACCCCTAAACCATAGTGGTTAGCCATTTAGGCTCCGTCGACGTCGAGAACCCC
This sequence comes from Triticum urartu, assembly GCF_003073215.2. Taxonomy (NCBI): domain Eukaryota; kingdom Viridiplantae; phylum Streptophyta; class Magnoliopsida; order Poales; family Poaceae; genus Triticum; species Triticum urartu. The sequence continues at coordinate 115,155,012 of NC_053027.1, read as the reverse complement.
CTAAACCATAGTGGTTAGCCATTTAGGCTCCGTCGACGTCGAGAAACCCCTAAACCATAGTGGTTAGCCATTTAGGCTCCGTCGACGTCGAGAAACCCCTAAACCATAGTGGTTAGCCATTTAGGCTCCGTCGACGTCGAGAAACCCCTAAACCATAGTGGTTAGCCATTTAGGCTCCGTCGACGTCGAGAAACCCCTAAACCATAGTGGTTAGCCATTTAGGCTCCGTCGACGTCGAGAACCCCCTAAACCACAGTGGTTAGCCATTTAGGCTCCGTCGATGTCGAGAACCCCCTAAACCATAGTGGTTAGCCATTTAGGCTCCGTCAACGTCGAGAACCCCTAAACCATAGTGGTTAGCCATTTAGGCTCCGTCGACGTCGAGAAACCCCTAAACCATAGTGGTTAGCCATTTAGGCTCCGTCGACATCGAGAAACCCCTAAACCATAGTGGTTAACCATTTAGGCTCCGTCGACGTCGAGAACCCCCTAAACCATAGTGGTTAGCCATCACATCATATGAAACTTAACTCATCACATCATATGAAACTTAACTCATCACATCATATGAAACTTAACTCATCACATCATAACAAACCTAGTACTCATCACATCATATCAAACCTAGTACTCATCACATCATATCAAACCTAGTACTCATCACATCATAACAAACTTAGTAATCATCACTTCATAACAAACCTAGTAATCATCACATCATAAAAAACCTAGTACTCATCACATCATAACAAACTTAGTTCACATAACTTCATAACAAACTTAGTAATCATCACTTCATAACATTGTTCACAAACATAACCCAGATGCACACATAACATAGTTAAAAATGTGACGCACATGACCAAGATGAACACAAACTTAATTCACATAACTTAGTACTCATCAAACTGGTTTCAAGTAGCATAACCCAGATGCACCCTCATGACAATCAGTTCCTTCCTCCCCTACTGGCATTAAAAAAGGACATCCATCCAAAATGATTTATTGGGTCATCAGATGCACCAGAAGTTGAAGCTCCAGAGGCAGATCTTGGAGCAAAGAATGGCCTTTGGTCTCTTGCAGAAGCAGATCTAGCCCCAGATGCCCTTGCAGCAGAAGATCTAGCCCCAGATGCCCTTGAAGAAGCAGATCTACCACCAGATGCAGGTGGGGGTTGTGATCTTGCAGGTGGAGTACCTTCATGAGCATTCCTTGATCTTGCAGGTGCCTTGCAAACAAAAAGAAACATGTTAGTAAGTCAAACATGGTATTTACTAAAAATACAGTACAAGAAACCATAGAACTAATTAAAAAGGGATTACCACATGCTTGTGTTTCCTCATAGCCAGCTCTGGTTTTAGTTGAACCTTGCAGTTGGTGTACCTGTGTCCTTGAAGTCCACAATTACTACATGTTATAGTGGCCATTCTAGAACTATCCTTTGGCCTTGGAACTTCAAACTTGCCCTTTATCCTCTTCTCTTTTTTCCTTCCTCTCTTCACATGAAAATCAGGTGGATCTATGTCTGGGCTAGCTGTCTTTGTCCAGTCATGTTCACCTGGGACAGGATATATCATAGGCTCATAGGATGCTATGTAAAAAGGTTTTTTTAAAGAATATAGAAACATAGTCCTCTGGAAACCTTTTTGCCTTGTTAATGGCAGATACAGCATGGTTGCATGGTATGCCAAACAGGTCCCACTTTCTACAACCACATGTATGCATGTCCAAGTTGACTGGATGTGTTTGCTGCCCACTGGTCACTTGCCATAGATTTACACCTGCTTGAATGGGTTTGCAGTACCTGGCCCTTTCCTTTTCCACTTCTAGCTTCTCAGCATAATGGGGTGTGATCTCCCACATAGCTGTCTTTCCTCTCTCTCTCTATTCCTACGCCACCTCACCATCTGTTTGTCCTTAATACCATCAACCATAGTCCTAATAGGTTTTTTTTCTGAAATCTAAGATGTACTTGTTGAACACCTCTGACAGGTTGTTAACAATCAAGTCTGTCTTGCAGTTGGTGTCAAAAGCATGCCTAGCCCAATGTTGTTTGGGTATTCCACTCAGCCACTTCCAAGCTTCCTCACTCTCATTTTTGAGATCATTCATTGCAATGTTAAACTTGTGCTGGTTATAAGTATAGCTGGCATTATCCATGCATTTCTTTAGATCTTCCCCCCTAAAGCCAGCATTTTGGAAATTTGCATATAGGTGTCTAAGGCAAAATCTTTGATGGCAGTTTGGAAATACTTGATTTACTGCATTTAGTAGCCCCTGTTCACATAATATAACACTAAGCTACTGAGTGTGTGCAGAAACTTATATGCAACATAACTTATATGCATAAAGATAAACAAGGACATGATGAAGCTACTATCTACAACATAACTTATATGCATAAATAAACAAGGAGATGCATACCTTCTGTCTATCAGACATGATAGTGTAAGGGCCAAATTTACCAACTTCTCCTCCTAGACATATCTTCAGTTGGTGTAGAAACCAACACCAGTTTGCTGTGTCCTCTTGTCCAACTATAGCAAATGCAAGTGGAAATATGTTGTTATTGCCATCTCTGCCAGTGGCTGCTAGGATTTGAGCACCAGTATTCAGCTTGATAAAGCACCCATCAACACCTACATTTAGATGCAAACAACAAACATGTATAAAGTTGTCATCTACAAGCAAATGTGGCATGAACATTGAGAAACATTCTAATTAAAGCAAGGAAACATGTAACTAACCAATGAATGGCCTGCATGCATTGAGAAATCCCTCCCTGGCTCCATTTATGCAGAAGAACATAGCATGAAACCTTGGTCCTGGGTGTGGTATTTTTGTTGTAGCTTTTGGAGTTATTGTTGCAACAATAACTCTACTTCTAGGGTTTGTATCCATGATGGTTTGGGCATAGTCCCTCAGCCTGGGATACTGCTTCTTGTGCTCTTCTAATACAGCTTCCACAGCAAGGTTTTTGGCCCTATAGGCCATGTGCCCGGGCACTTCAACACCATACTTCTCCTGGCAGTTGTCAATCATAGTAGCTATGCTAGTTGTTGGGTCAGACCTAAACAGTGACTCATATGTTTTAGCAAGCCACTTTGCACTAACCCTGGATGATTTTGTACTGCTTGGGCAAGTGTGCTGCAGCCTCATCTTTTTGATAGCAAATGTCTTTTCCCCTTTGATAACTGCAGCAACTATGAAGAACTGACAGTGCTCTTGTTTGTAGCAGGCAATGATCCTTTTGTCTGAGTTTCCGTGGTACCTGAAATTTCTGCACTGTGTAATGTGTAGGCTCAACAATGCTTCTCTGAATTGCTGCTGATTCTTGAAGCACATGTACATACATAACTGCTGATGTGGTTGCTCAATATTTTCATTGTACCATATCCTAGGTTTCCTTTTCTTTGCCCTACTCTTTCTACCTTTTTGTAGGACAAATGCTGGCGCCTCATGTCCATCATCACTGTCAAACAGCAAGCCATGATCTTCTTCATCAGATGAAGGATTGAAATCTGGTTTCACCTCCTCTAAAACATTAGAGTGTGACCTAGTGGTGGGGCATCTCCTGACTGGCAGCTTCTGCCTCTTCTTTGCAGGTTCTGGTATGGCTAGTTTTTCTCTTTCAGTTGGAGCACTCCTTTCAGTTGCAACATTCACCTGCTCCTCCTCCTGCTCCTCCTCCTCAAATAGATCCTCAACATCAGTGTCACCCTCATAATGCAGCGGTGGTTCCTCTTCTGATTCTTCATTAGAATCTTCATCTTCATCTTCTTCCTCTGCCAGTCTCTTCCCCTCTATTATCTCTGTGTGTTCAGCTAAAATGTAGTTATCAGTGTCAGTTGCACCCTCAGAGTCAGAGTAACTCCTATATCCCTCCTCAAATAATTCCTCTTCCTCCAACACAGCTTTCAGCTTCCCCCTGACATTTCTACTCTCTTGTGTGCACATACCAGTAGGTTGTGTAGGATGAACTGTACTACTGCTGCTGCACTGACTCTGAAAAACTACACCATGATCATCAACAGCAAGCACAGCAGGCTCACTGAGATCATAAACAACAGGTGGTTCATATAAAACAGCAGCTAATTCATTTGGTCTCTGATGGATGTTACCATCACTAACTAATCCTGACTCTGAACTGACAGGTGTTGTTGCCCTAGCTAACAAATTCAGAACTAATGAATCCTCATATTGCTTCTTTAGTTCTTGCAATTTGATGTTAGTGTCAATCAGATCTAGTCCATGCTCTCTCTCAACTCCTGCTGCAGCTGTATTTCTCATGTGATATAGTTCATCATCAAAATTATATCCTACTACTGTCAACAGTGCATACAAATTCAGAAATGTGACATCTGAGGTACAGATCTTCCTATCCAAATTATGCCCTGCATCAAAGTGAATCCTAACATCCCATATAGCATCATCTAACCTACAAGTCACGGCAAAATTGAAAAAAATTCAGTGCTTTAAGAACACTAACCCTAGCCCTATGATATGAACAGACAAAATTAAAAACGAGGGATTTACAACACTCCATCCGCTCCACTGGTCCAGTGATGGCTTGTGGTTGGGTTGGCCAACCACATCTCAGCGAGCCGCAACCGTTGCTCCATGGACAGGGGCGCCTCCTCCTCCTCTTCCTCGTCGTCGGTGGAGTTGGACGACCTGGAGCAGTCCAGCCCCACGTGGTCATCGCTCCCCAGGCCGGGAAGGTCGCCGTAGCCGCCCACGACACCGCCGCCGCCGGGGGTCGCCGCAGCCATCGCCTGAGATCCACGGGGAGAGAGGAGATGGAGAGGGGAGAAAAAGGATAGGGTTCGTCTGGTTCGTCGGGTGGGATCCGGCTCGATTCGACCGCACCAGCCTCGTCCTAGTCAGCGCATCGGGCACACGCCGATTTGCCACCGTGTCGCCTGACGGGTGGGCCCGGTCTGTCAGATACATGGTCAATACATACTTATACGTCTGCCAGCCCATTTTGTAACGGTTAGGCCGAATAGTGGTACTGAACTGCGACATGCACGAGCAACGGTACTGACTCGTCACAACGTGCGCAAGTGTGGTATCTCCTTGCAATTAACTCATGATTACACCACGCACTCGACCTTCTTGAACCTTGCCTGCCCCGCGGGCGACGCAGGCAGCTTCAGCGGGCAGGCGGCCTCCAGCCTGCGCGTGCGGTGCGGCGGGTACCTAACCTCGCCGGCAAGCTTCAGCTCCAGCCGAAACCCGCCATCCGCCACACTCTCCTTCACGAGCGTTGCCACCCCGGCACTCCCCAGCGGCGCGGCGCACGCCCTCGCCCGCCGCCACGACATTGTAGGCCTCGGTCTTTCCCGGCCGGACACTCCGGCGCGAGCTCCCCTGGATCCGGACGCGGGCGAAGCGCTCGCCGGCGAAGAAGAGCTCAGCTTCGAGCGGCGCGAGCACGGCGCGCATGGCCCAGTTGCGGTTGCGCACGGAGACAGCGAGGGACACGTCGTAAGCGAGCCTGGTGCCGTTGGGCCCGGCGAGGGCGAGGCGGGTGAGGGAGGCGTCTTCGACAGCCACACGAACGGGGCGGACAGCGGTGAGTAACGTGACGAGGAGGCCCAAGAAGGCGGCCACGAGGAGGATCATGATAAGCGGACAGGGGTACCAGGGGAGGAATTTGCGCCAGTGGCCGCTTTCGCCGCGAAACGGCGAAAGGAACGCATCGTGGTTGTACGAGTACATGATTCGGCGGCAAGGCAAAGGCTGTTTATACAGACTCGGGAGGTGCGCGTGCATGCAAAAGGCTTGGAAAATCAACCGCTATGCAGGCAGCATAGAGCGACGATCGGACTCGGATTGGACTCCAAGCCGGATTGTTTTTTTCTATTCTTGAGGCAAAGCCGGGTTGTTTAAATATCGTATACACAAGGAATGTGTTATTAGAGCATCTCTAACAGATGCCGATCGCGCCGCGCGTAAAAAACACATATGCCACGCGCGTATCGGCTGGTTTGGCGCGGCGCGCAGCGCTGGCTCCAGCGGCCGCGCTAAAATGCAGCGCGCGCGCGTCGCTCCAGCAGCGCGCCAAAATGCAGCGCGCGTGACCCGCCGGTGCATTGCATATGGCATTTTTTAACATAAAATGATGAACATTTTCAACACAATAAAAATTTCAGACAAACAAGTTGATGAAGTTCATGCCCACAAGTTCATCCAACCAAGTTTAAAATCTTTGGCCGCGCCGCATTGGGGAGCTTTGAGGAGGGGGTGGCGGCGACTCGGGCCGGCGCCGGCGCGACGCCACCCGCCGCCGAGGTCATCCGCGGCGGCATGAAGAGGCCGCGCGCGAGGCCGCTCGTCGGAGGAGCTCCGGCGGCGGCGAGGCCAACGCCACCCGGGGGGGGGTTTGGGGGGGGGGGGGGGGGGGGGGGGGGGGGGGGGGTCGCGGCTATAGGACGGGGTGAGCGGGGTGCCGGCGCGTGCGTCCATGGGTGCGGGTCGTCGGCGCCGGCGCGCGCGAGGCTTTGGAGGGGGAGAAGAAGAGCGCGCAGCGCGAGCGTCGAGTGTGCCGCGCGCGGAAGCGGGTGCCGCAAATACACCGCGCGATGAACCGCATCCACGCGCGCGTCCAACTGCTTATACCGCGCGTGCGCTTATTGCGCGCCCGCTGGGGCCATCCGCCGGGTTGCGCGTGCACTAAAACGGGAGATTTTGCGGCGCGGCGCCTGTTTAGCGTGCCTGTTGGAGATGCTCTTAGGCCCAATGATCGAGCGAACGAGTAATATTCATTCCAGAATGTATTGTTCACTCCATAGACTTTTGGCTGAACCAGAATCATTTTATGCTAGAGTTTTGAAAGCCAAGTACTTCCCTGATGGCAACCTTCTTAACTGCAATCTTAAGAAGGATAGTTCTTACACATGGCAGGAGTCTATGGAGTGGAATTCAAACTTTTAAAAAAGGGCGTATATGGAGGGTAGGGGACGGCTCTCAAATAAATATATGGAAGGATCCATGGATCCCAAGTAGTCCTACAAGGAGAGTAATGACACCAAGAGGCAATATTGCTATCACAAGAGTTTCTGAATTAATAGATGAAAAAAATAGAGTTTGGGATGAGCAGTTGCTTAATGAATTGTTTTGGCCTATTGATGTGCAACGTATTCTGAACATTCCCTTGGCCCTCGAAATGATGAGCGATTTTGTCTCTTGGCACTTCAATAAGAATGGTATTTTCTCTGTAGGGTCAGCTTATTATGAAGAATAGGAACTCCAGCATGAACGAAAATTGAGAATGACAAACTCAGTTCAATCCTCAAGTACTAATCCTATTTGGAGAACCATTTGGAAATTATGTGTGCCGGCCAAGATAAAAATTCATGTGTGGAGAGCTTTACTTGGAGCTATCCCTTACATGGGGGTTCTAGCTAACAGACATATGATGACTAGCTCGCGGTGTCCTCTATGTACTGCTGATTGTGAAAAAGTATCAAACATGCCCTCTTATTATGCCCTAGGGTTCAAGAAGAGTGGCACATCCCGGGGCTGGGAATATGGTAATTGAAGTATGTGCTGCTGCAAATTGTGAAGGAGGCTCGACGCTAGCTGATTTATTTTTGTCCAGGAGCAATTTACAGCCTTCGATGTCAGGGGTCCAACGTAATGAACCAGTGGCCACTACTGTGTGGTACGTGTGGTGGGAACGACGCCACTACGTTCATGAGGATCTCCTACAGGACCCAGCCAGATCAGCACAGGCCATTGCTGCATTAGCAAAGAATTTCACGAGAGCAAGAGAAAAGAAGACGAGGATTAGGAGACATGTCTGGGAGAAGCCACCTGAAGGCACTGTGAAACTTAATATAGATGTTGGTTTTGATCTGGATAGTGGCTCCGGGAATACAGGAGCAATATTACGTGATGACATGGGAATTTTCATGGTTGCCTCATGCGGTGATATTCCCTTTGTGGAGGACGCGGCGACGGCAGAAGCAAGGGCCCTGAGAGATGGGTTGCTGCTAGCAAATGATCTGGGATGCAACAAACTATACGTTGAAGCAGATTGCATGGAGGTGATTGAGGTTATGCAGAGCGGTGGGAACTCCCTCGGGCCGGCGGCGGCCATCTATGAAGAGTGCTCTTTCTTAGCTCGTAATTTCAGTTTTATAGTATTTAATCATTGTCCTAGGGAAGCCAATATGGTGGCAGATGTATTGGCTAGGAACTCGAAGACACCTCGAACTATTGTTTGGAAGACCGAGCCTCCAGCGTTTCTAGTGGATGTTTTATCGAACGATGTATCCTTGTTTTCACATGAAATATAAACCGCCATGATGGCTTTCCCTAAAAAAACGAGTAATATTGATTCTCCACAGGATTTGCTACAGCCAGATTTCAGCACGAGAGTTTTTTTAGGGGTAGCACGAGTTATATGTCTTGCTTCACACGAGACTGGCTTCTGACTCGCCTGAAGCGCCCCGCAACCGCGCACGCACACTGTCGGTCGGTCCAGAGTGAAGTCTGTTCTAAACCCTGAGATTGTAGAGCGCGACGCAAATGAACCTCAATGTATAAATCCCTAAAGTCCATACCATATACTCATCGATCCTTGTCAATAGTGACCCTAAACCCACCATGTACCTGTTTGGAAGGCCAGTCCTTGTACAACATTGTCAGTTCCGCTTTCCCCTCTCTTGCAGGGGCGTAACCGGAGGCGAACCGTCTGCCAGCGTTCTCCACCAGCGAAAGGAGGGGCTCCTTCACCCTTATCCGGCGACGGGAGGGGAGAGGAACCTGTCGATGTAGTGTAGATAGGTTAGGGCTACGTGTGTGCTCGTCCGCTGGTACGTTTTCAATGATGATGGCGGCGACCAATAAATATGCCCTGGTTCTGTCTCTGGTGGCTTCCTAAGGTTCGGTCAACGGCGGATCTGGTGGCTGGTTCGCCAATCAGGGCTAGGGCAGCGACGATGCTGGCCCTGATGTGGCTTTCCTGCTCTGACCTCGTCGTCGCGGCGGCGACCTGTCAGAATCGGGGCTCCGAGGACCCAACAAGATTCGAACTCTGGGGTGCGCTCGCTGTACCCGCTACGCTTTGTCTCGCGACTCACAAACTCACGACAATGCTCCGGCGCGCTTGAGCTAGGGAAGACGAACGAAGACACGACAGTTTACCCAAGCTCGAGCTACATTGCGGTGTAAAAACCCTTCTCCTGTCTTTTAGGGAAGAGCATGCTGCGTGGGGACTAAGAGGCTTCTGGGCTTATGGACTAAGAGGTTGTGGCCTTTCTCTGTTTTTATAAAAAGAAGTCCATTCACCCTAAAATGCGTCTTGATGGACAAATACTCCCCTCAACTCGAATTTGGTACGATTTCAACCCCCAAATCCTCAAAACCGGATGAATCTCCCCCTTAGGTGGTTTTGCTGCTGAGTTGTCAGATTGTAGGCGGTTTTAGAATATGATTAGGCATTTGACTCTATTTTCTTAGAAGCTAAACATTTGACTCTTTTGACGTGGCACCAGACCAGTCATCCTCGCTCATTCTTTTTCCTTCATTCATAATGCATGTCGTTGTAGACCATGGCTACGAGGATGCCGCTGCATCTGCCGTCGGAAGCGTTGAGCGCGATGTCACGGGGACGTCGCGGCAGGACCTTTCCACCCAGCGAGCATGCCAGGCGGCATGTCCTCCCACCGGCCGGCCACGAGGTCGAACACGGCGCCCTCCTTGGCGCAGCTGCCGTGTACGTTGACTATGCAGACCTTCCACCCGCGCAGACGACATCCGCGGCGTCCCGGCTGAACCGCACGTCCCGCAGTGGCGGGAGCGGCTCCCACGGCGCGAACGGCGTGGCGGGGTCCCCTGTCGACCCGGAGCGCGCGACAGCGAGGTCGGAGCTAGCGCCCATGCCTCTCGCCATGAACAGGCGGCCGCGCGCTGCGCCCGCCATGCAACTGCGCGGGGCGACCAACCAGCGCGGCACGGGCGCGGTGGCCGGGTCAAACACGAGTGGGCTGCAAAGCGCCGGCTGGAGCGGCTAAGTGAACCCCACGATGAGGATGAGCCGCCCCGCCGCGGCCACGAATTGGAGCGGCAGCCAGCGAGAGAGGAACGACTGGTGGTAGAGCGCGGGGGTGGCAACGAGATCGGCGGCGGCGGCAGCCCGTCCCACCGCGCGGCAATCGGATCGTAGGCCGTGAAGGGAGTGCCACCATTGCTAGTGCCCTCGAGGAGCGCGTAGAGCGAGAGGAACAGCGGGAACGACGCCGCGTACAGGAGGCGGCGCCACGAGCGACAGAGACGATGTGCATGAGGAGCAGGCGAGCTTTACTGTCTATCTATGCATCCCCAAATACCATGCCACGTCACACGATCTATTCCCAAAACCGCCTAAAATCAAACGGAAACCACGTAAGGGTGAGATTTACCCAGTTTCAAGGATTTGGGGGCTATAATCGTACCAAATTTGAGTTTAGGGGGTTATTTGTCCCTCAGACTGCATTTGGGGGTGAAAATGGACTTCTTTCTTTTTTATAAGAAGAAAAAGGATAGACGCGGGCTTGCATGAACCGTGGGCCGCTGGAACCGGGCCCATCTTTATTCAGCTCACCAGGGGTGCCGCACCAACGAAGAGACTTGTCTCAAAAATAAAACCCAACGAAGAGACCACCAGTCCACCAGCGGGACGTGGCGACTGCTCTGAAACCCCCAAACCAAAACCATGGAGCAAGCCACCCCTCCCGCCGCCGCTGGCGTCGACCTATCCCCGGCGGCGACCGACCTCGGCCGGGTGCACCTCCTGCCCTGCGGCATCAGGCACAACAGCGCCGCCGCCGTCTCCGACTACTTCAAGCCGAGGGACACTGGTCCGTTCGCTCGTTTCCCCTCCTCTCTCTGTTCGTCCGTCTACCTTCTGTCTGTTTGGTTGACGAATTGGTGGGTGCGTGCGTGCGCGCAGGCGTGGAGGTGGATGGGGTGAAGGTGGAGGAGGCCTTCTTCCGCGGGAGGAACCTGCAGGGCGCCACCGTCGCGCTCCCCGATGGCTACCGAGGTGAGCTCCCGCGATCTGATGGTGCCATGTAAACCTGTTTCTGCTCGGTGGAAACGGTGACGATACTTAGATTTGGGAGCTCTGGAACAGATTTGAAAAACTGCACAAAGCAAACTTCTCTCTGTTGGAATTATGCTGTCCTTCTATCCATATATGAGAAATGTGCGCGCTACTGCTTGATGTTAAAGCTTTTCTTTGAGATCTGGATATTTAAAGATGTATCGTGGCCTGATCCTGTGTTAAATTAAAATGTGCCAGAGTGTACTTACTTAGATAGGCTTAATTCATTTCAACAGGGTGGTGCTTATAATGGAAACCTTCGCAAGGGACGTGAAATTTGGTTTAGCTCACCACAGAAATGGCCATTGAATTGTGACATGGTCTTTTACTATTTTATTATCTTGTGTCAAACCCGCATGGAAACAAAAATCTTAGATGCCTTATTCCTGGCAGAATGTAAAATTGTCTAGGGATACTAGGTTTATAAATATAACAATGTATTTCTGGACTATTAAGGCCCTGTTCGGAGTCACTCTGACTCCACAACTCCGCTCCGGAGCAGCCAGAGCTGTAGTTGCAAATCAGGGAGCAGCTAATTCCTCGCTCCGCAGATCCTTGAATTTTCAGAAGTTGGTGGGTTGCCGAACAGGCACTAATATACACACACGTGCAGTAGGGGTTCTCCCCTACTGTCTCATTCTCATTTGTCAAAAAAAAAGAGTATTTCTGGACTATAGCGATGGTATGATATGATGTTGGTCACACTCTACTCTTCCATGTTTTCAGTACAATGTCTGAGTTTGGCACCATCTTCTTGTATGTTGCTCGAGTTTGGTGGTCTGAAACTTACCTGTAGGTTATGTACTGGAGAAGAAGAAGAACGAAGAAAAGGATGCTCAGGGCATGGATGAGGAGGCTAGCAATTTTGTATCCCGTGCAGAATTCCAGAACATAACTTACTGGAATCATGACACCATGCCATCAGCAGAGGATCCTCTCCCACGGTCCTTTCATTGGTTAGCCATTGCGAATGCAGTAAGTGTTTTTTCCTTTCTTTCCAGAATGTGTTTGATCCATTTTTAGCAGTTGAGTTGTTATGCTTCTGTACTGTTCGGCTTCCATCCCTAAAATATTTGGTACATGACTGTTGACCATGTTAGTCAGGGTAAAGTACATAATAAAATATTTGGTTGATGATATTTGGTACATGACTGTTGACCATGTTAGTCAGGGTAAAGTACATAATAAAATATTTGGTTGATGACTGTCGACCATGTTAGTCAGGGTAAGGTACATAAGACAAAATTTTGGTGAAGTCAATATGAGCTATTCCCATAGAATGAATTAACTTCTACTAATTGCTTGGTGAGTTTGATTATGTTAACCATTGTGTATGCAGTGAGTGTTATTTTTCTTCCAGAATTTGTTTAATCCATTTTGAGCAGACGAGCTGTTATGCTTTTGTACTGTTTAGCTTCCATCCCCCATATATTTGGCAGACGACCATTGACCATGTTAGTCAGGGTAAGGTTCATAAGACACTGGTGAAGTCAATATGATCTATGCCCATACAATGAATTAACTTGTACCCTTGCTTGGCTTGTTTGATTATGTTAGTAACTCCGCATTCCAAGTTCCACATTCTCTTCATGACTGTTAAATGGACAATGCTTTGCAAACTAAACATTATTGTTCGTTTGATTGATTCTGTAATGTGTTGTTCCTGGACCTACTTGTGCTGAGCTTACAGTTGACCAACATGATGTATCTTTGTTTGGCCAATATTCCTTTCATTTTGTTAGCCGGTTAGGTATGGTAACACGTAGTGGTATCTACTAAAAGAACTTGTGAAACTTTATCAGATTGTCTTAACTCAAGCTTCCTGTTTGTGCAGATGCACAAGCCAGTGACTGCTGAAGACATGGCTAACATGTCAGCCAGGCAGAATCAGAACAGTTGACCAAGATCTATTACATAGTGAATCTGTTATTTAGTTCCAGCAAGAGCCAATCTAACAAGCAATCTACCACCCTGATGAACTTGGAATGTTGCAATTGTAACGGTCGTTAGCTGCGAGCCTGTGAGGGCCAGGCACTCTTGTGTTAAGATTATCAGTCTGTGTTGCCAACCTGTTGTTCTCTTCTTGAGGGGGCTCTTTCCTGTTCTACTGAGCAGTTCATTTGTCAGCCTATCAGAGTGTAGTATCAAAAAACGTCTTACATTATGGGACGGAGGGAGTACATGTGATCTTGTGAATTTAAGTTCTCATGTCTTGATATGATGTGGACATATTAAATTGTCATAATATGACACAGGAAATTCTCATAATTATAAGTGCCAATGTGCTACCGCTGCTCCCAACCTAAGAGAAGTGCCACATTTTAGTCATTTTTTTAAAGGATGCTTTGATAATGAAATCATTTCTAACACCAAGATAGATTGCGTCATATAAATTTGTTGCAAGACTTAAACATGACTTTTTGCCATTTTTCCAAGGTACTCCCTCGATAAAGAAATATAAGAGCGTTTAGATCACTACTTTTCCACGTTCTTATATTTATTTACAAAGGGAGTAGTAGATATGATCGTACTATCCTGGCAAAAAAAAAACAATGATCGGTATTAGGTAGCACAAGCGTGGTAGCATACTACATGAGAGACGTCCTGGAAACCATTCAAAAATGAATATAAAGAAAAATAAACAACCTTGGCAAACAGCGGATTCAGAACCGGTTGTTTCCTGAAACAGCAAAACATCTGCAAAATTACATCACATTACAATGTTACAACAATACTGCGAGCAGAAGCCTCTTCCAGAACTCGATGAAAATCGAAGGATAACAAACCACTAAACCGTGTTCTAAGTTCTAACCCGCAGAGCCAAAAAAACAGAGATACAAATTTGATTGGTACAGCTCAATATGTAGTACAAACTTCTATCATAACTACGAGAAGATGGTAAAAAAAATGAACGCTATTAGGGCATGGCGGATTTCCTATTGTAAGCCATCGAAGAAACCAGGTCCGGCCTTTGATTTCAGTTCGTGGCCGGCGTCTTGACCTAACGCGACCATGTCATCAAAAGAATATGTTCCACTTCTTGACGTCTCGTATACTATAAGAACAATCATGCACAAACACAGAAATTATTGCCTAACAAAATATGGCTAGTTCATATCATATGAGCTTAATTGAAAAGAAAACCATACCTATAGAGCCATCTGGTGAAGCCAATAGCCCCCGGAATGAGCAGTTCCCATCCTTGTCACGATAAGCATATGCCGCAATTGGAGTTCGGCAGTTACCATCAAGAACAGACAAGAATTCTCTTTCACATGCAACAGCTAATCTGGTATCTTCATGATTCAAAGAGGACAGATACTCCATCTACACACAAAAAATGGAAAGAGGGGGGATCAGCATCTTTAACTAGATGGTGTAAACAAAAGAAAAACTCAGGCAATTGGCTGGTGTGTTCTGCGCACAACACAGAATGAAACTCAGGGCACCTACGCACAACACAGAATGAAACAACAGTATGCAATAGGAAATCAGAATGTTCTAACTCCATGCTCTCTGAGTAATTTCGAAAACTAAAATATTCAACATGGTGTGGTCAAAAATCAACAACAAAAAAATGATTGGAGGCAAGCTAGGCAAAATGGCTAATAGCCGAGCAATTTTAACATGCTCCCTCTTACCCCCTCTTTTCACATGGGAGGTAATCAGGTAAGAAGGTAAGAGTTAATCAAACCCACTACTCAATGCAACCAATGGCTCAGATCTATTTTGTACTCTTACCTCTCAAGTAAAAAGGGGAGGTAAGAGGGAGCATGTTAAGAAACCTCAATAAAGATGTGAAATATGAAGAGTTGGTCGACAATGCAGAATTGAACACAACTGCATCTTTGTAAGAACATGATGTGGTACAATGGCCAATAAAGACCACAAAATAGACACTTGAACCTATCAGGTTATCAGAGGCACATGCAAAATTGAAGTATTAAAACATAGTGGCATAACACAGCTGGTACCACATTTGGGTATGGCATTATGCATGCATGCAGCATCTAAGATTTTTACTCTGCTAGCAGATTGAAACATTAGACGACCTACCATTTTATCATCATTGCTCCTGCAAGTTATTCCAATAGCGCCTTGAGCGACTGCTGGAAGCATTTCGTCTACTGATAATACAGATGTTGCAGTTTCTGGCATGCCTAACCGTTTTAGTCCAGCCAGTGCCAACAATGTAGCATGTACATCTCCTTCTTTAAGTTTCCTTAACCGTGTCTGAACATTTCCTCTGAAGTTAACAACCTGAAAACCAATTCACTATTGTTAAGCCCAAATTAACCAAGAAGAGTCTCTAATAAAAATGGCTTGTAAAATAATAAAGCAGTACATATTACTAAAGTAGAAGACTGATTTACAGTGGGATTGGATGGGTTTTAGATAAGATTTTTTTTTTTGCAAGAATACTGCTTGGCACATAAGGACATGAAACAACATCCCTTCAAAATAGCAATCTGTGATATACTCCCTCCGTTCCAAAATAGATGACCCACGCTTTGTACTAACTTTGTACTAAAGTTAGTACAAAGTTGAGTCATCTAATTTGGAACGGAGGGAGTATGTCCTTATACAAGTTTCAGGCAGTTTTATGTATGGAAAAGAAAAATATGAGTTTAACAGTGATGGGTTAGCATAGATTATTTTTAGAATGAAAAACAACAAGGAACAAAACATAAGGAAAGACGTATTGCACTAATGCAGTCATCACAAGTAGACTTACTTTTAGTGATGGATATTTATAGAGAATCTGAGATTGCCTCCGCAGGGAAGCACTTCCGATAACACTACCAGCAGGAAGCTCCCCAAGAGTTTTTGCAGTCAGGCATATGAATGCATCTCTCACATCTTCTCGTGGGAGGTTACAGGGCAATATCATGCCTTCGGGTAGATATGTTGGGACATCTTTCATCGAGTGGACCGCGATGTCAATGCTTCCCTGCAAGAGCGCATCGTCTATCTCCTTGGTGAATAAACCCTTGCCTCCTATATCCGCCAGGGGTTTGTCCAAGATCATGTCTCCTGTGGTCTTTATGATGACAATCTCAATGGCACCATCCTCGGCTAACTCCGTGTGTGCAGCTTTCAGTTCGTCACGGGTTTGACGGGCTTGTGCAAGAGCAAGAGGACTGTCCTACATAGTCAGCAATTTGGATTATAGACTTGCATGTGCAAGCAAGACACTTTGGTACAGAGGAGAGAAATAAAAACACATCGAACTGAACATTGAAAAAGACAGCTAGAATTCGACAGGACGCTTTTGTACTTTGAATTTGTCTCCCACCCCTAAAAATGAAGGCCGAAGCCACACAAATTTCCACCAAGTCAAATCATGAATTCAGTAGGCCAAAACAAGCAAAAGGTGGCCAGAAGCTAAACGAAACTCTGTATACATCCACGTGAAACCCAGAGCAAGTTCACCGAACTAAAAATCTCTGAAACATCTCACGTTGACCCCGAATCGAGCTGCTAACATGTATAGGTGCAGTTTTGCTGACTGGAAAATGTTCACTATTTAGCACGATTAAGGTCAACGGCGTGGTGCTACCGATGTTCCACGATTCCATCGAAGCCCCAGCTAAAATGCAAATCCTGGTAAACGTCCTCAACAATTCGCGTCAGAATCAGGCAATATCTGGCACCTAGAAACGCAATCGGGTCGGTCAGAGCCGCATCTCGAAACGGGAGCTCCTAGGGAAACAAAGACAGGATCTTGCGGGCGCCTCCGGCACATTGCCGCCCCCAAATCCAACCGAGTTAACACCCAGAGACGCGATTCTTGTACACCAAGCAACCGAGAATCTGTGACGAAGGGTTCGAATTGATCACCTCCCGCGCGTGCCAATCCGGATGAGGGAGACCTTGGGCTGCGCCTCGGCCTGGACGGCGACGGCGGCGCGCACCACCGCCCGGCGCGGGCGCGCGAGGCAGGTCGGCGAGCCGAGGAGGGTGTGGTTGGTGCATCTCAGCGTCGCCATCTCCGGCGGCTGGGAAGGGGGGCGAGAGAGGGGTCGGGCGAGGCGGGCGGGAGATGCAGGGGGAGGGAGGAGCAGAGCAGAGCAGAATTCTGCGCTGTTATGGAGAGGGCGGAGGGATGGATGAGGGGGCAGAGGATAATGTATTGTCCGGATTGGCCTACTCCTCCTCTCTCTAGTGCAGAGAGAGAGGGAGGGAGAGGGAAAGAAATCAGGTTTATTGGATCTTGTAGGTTTGCTGCGGTTTATTCAGCTCTTTTCCTCAACCAGCTTGAATGAATTTAATTTAGGACGTGTCTACCGAGCGGCTGGTTGCTCGATAGCAAATTCGTGGCAGCCTCTCCTTTTTAGGTATGTTTTTGTCTTAATCAAACAAATTAGGAATTATTTTATCCTCCTAGTAAGAAAAAGACAAAGACTATACAACATGTTTAACCAGAATTATAAAAGCACACACCCGAACCTGTGTGAACGCATTTAATTCAGCTTTAAAAAAAATTAGAAAAGCCACAACTTTTAAACGAAACATCGAAATTAAGATCCGCTTTCACCACTGAAATCCTCGCGATGTGCCCTTCGAAACTAGATTCCACATGGATATGTTTCGACAAACTTTTTCTGTGCAATTTTGTCCCCGTTTTGTGCAACTGGCTAGTTGTTGATGTGCAACTACCTAATAGTCGATGTGCAACTTTTTCTTTATCAGTTTTGCTAAAGCACATCTAGATGTGCCATAAGTATTGCACATCTAAGTCCTATGTTATTGATCTTACGTCGAGATTCGTGTGGATATTTCCCTTTTTCTTTTTTCTTTTTTCTTTTCTCTTTATGCTTGATTCACTCACTTAGATGTGCAATAATTAGAGCACATCTAGATGTGCCCTAGACACCTTTATCCATGGATGTGCAGTTTTCAATGATGACACCTCACCTCAAACTACCCACTATCAAGTGAGATGTGCAACTTCGTCTGCTACCCCAACCAACTGCTTAGTAGTCGATATGCAACTTTTCTCCTCTAGTTGGAAGTGCAATTTTCACTGTTTGCTACCTTGGTCAACTGCCAAGTAGTAGATGTGCAACTTCGGAAACAGTCCCAACCAACTACCTAATGGTTGATGTGTATGTGTAACTTTTCCCAGTACCCGTGGATGTGTAATTTTCATTGCCAGCACCCCTTTCCACCCACCCCAGCTAGTGAGATGTGCATCTTGAGGATCTCTCACCTGTAGACAACTTTTCTCCACCCTCATGGTCTTTGTGCATTTTTTCACCATTCAACAAATCCATACCAGTGAGATGTGCAACTTTATATGTTGCCCTGGCCAACTGCCTAGCAGATTCTGTGCAACTACTTCTATAGCCCCTGCCAACTAAAACTACATATACACAAGTATGGAGGGAAAGGAGTTGCCCCTCGACTACTAAAAAATTAGCTAAAACAATAGAGTAAGTTGCACATATAGCTGGTAGGGGTAGGTGGGGGCAATGGTATGACAACAATGGAAAATTATATCATCCATGTATAGGGAAGGGAGGGTTGCACATCGACTAATAGGTAGTTGGCCGAATAATAGACTAGTTGCACATCATTAAAAATTAGTTGTCGTGGTTACTAGGTTGCAAATCTCACAATAATTTCGATCATGCAACTTTAAAAATGGTTTTGAAAAAAGTTGAATCATGTTGTACTAAAATTGCACGATGGAGTAACTCTCGTAGTTGTGCATGAGCTACTACGGCAATGAGAGTGTGCAAATCCGCAACCGCGCATGAGAAATTATTCAACAAGAGTGTGCAACGTTGTGGTCGGTGCATGAGTAATTATGCCGACGAGAGTGTGCAATTCCGTGTCCCTTGCATGTGTGACTATGTCATCGAGAGTGTGCAACTCCACAGCTGTGCGCGAGAAACTATGCTGACAAGAGTGTGCAGATCCCATAATCATGCATGCAAGGTTATCAGAATCGCGATTTTGAATCGGATCGGAACCCCGATGGTAGGATCGCAAATCATAGAATCTTCACTATCAGAATCGTAGAAGCGTAGATTCTATGAAGTAAAATCGTAGAATCAGAGGGGTTAGTTTGGGTCATAAAGTCATAGAATCGTATAATAGAATCGCGATTCTGACAACCTTGCATGCATGAGCTATTATGTCGACAAGAGTGCGCAACTCCGTCGCCGCGCATGTGCGACTACTCTACCGCGTGTGAGCAACTCTCGTGGTCGTGTGTGAGCTACTATACCAGCGAGAGTGTGCAACTACACAGCAGCGCGTGTGCGACTATGCCGCTATGCATGTGCACCTCCCCGACATGAGCTACTATTCTGACGAGAGTGTGCAACTCCACGACCACACGTGTGCGACTATGCCGCCGCACATGTGCAACTCACACAGTCGTGCGTGACCTACTATGCCGGCGAGAGTGTGCAACTTCGACAGCTATCCTAACCAAGTATCTGGCAGTCGATGGGCAACTTCGATATCATGGTGTGCAGCTTTGCGCGGCTTCCCGACAACTGCATCGCTCCACCTCCATCACCGAGAGAAAAGGAGGACATGATGCGGCTGGGGGCTACTGCTTTGGCTCCATGGCCAGGGTCTTCCCAGCGTCCTGCTAATCGTAGCCACAATGGATTTGTCGGTCGCACCCTGAACACCGCTGCGAGCGTGGATGTGGACACTCATGCGTGACCTACCACACCGATGAGAGTGTGCACCTCTACGGCCGAGCGTGCGCGACTGCACCGACGCGCGTGTGCACCTCCATGGATGTGCGTGTGCGACTATGACGTGCTTACAAACATCACACACTCTAGCTACACTTAGTAAGCAATGCGAGCGCGAGTCATCATCTTGCCAACTTAGTATCACCATGTTGTGTAACTTCTCAATGGTCATATCCAATTGAGAACTATTATGTGTGCAACAACTACTGCGAATGCCAACAAAAAAAATATTACTAGCAAACATAGATCAACTTAAGCAACTCCGTACCAATAGGATGTGCAACTTTGACAAGTACCCCGACCAACTTCCTGGCAGTCGTTGTGCAACTCCGAAAGCATGGTTGTGCAACTTTACGTGTCTTTCCGACGATGATATCGCTCCAACTCCAACACCGAGAAAAAAAGAGACAGTCTGTTGCGCTACTGCTCCGGCTCCACGAGTAGGGGTCTTCCACAATCAACATGACCTGTTAACCCATCCATAATGGATTTGTGAGTCACACCTCGAGCACCACTGCGTCACCTCCACTCCAACTACCCCTTGCAGTACGAATGCAACTTCTACGGCTACCCTGTGCAACTCTGAAAGTATGGTTGTGCAACTCTTCCTATGGTGAGAAAATCCGAGATTGATAAATTACAAAACATACAAGCGTTGCAGTATTAGTTGACTAAAGAAAACATCTATTTCAGCATCCAATCATCCACTGAATGATAGGTTTCTGCAAGGAAGATGAAAAATACATAGACTGGACCTTTGCTTCGGCGGATATGTCCAGATTGCATTGTATACTACTTAAACAGTTTGGAACAAATCGGAAACTCCTTGACAACAACATTAGAAACAAATCCATAGATAATAGTAATACTACTTTGCAGCCTAAATCCACCCGAGAAGACACCTTGTCTCCAACTAATAAACTAGTAATTAACTACAGTCTTACACCCGCATAATGATACTATCATTAGGAGAAGATTTGAGAACAGTTGGTGTTCTTTTCGATCCAAATGCAGAAACGCAGCTCCTTGATGAACGAGAGGAAGTAGGATGTGTGGATCTCAAATCCAGTGGCGATGGAGAAGATAGGGAGGGGCGGCGGCGGAGGCGCGCCGAAGTCGACGCAGATGGAGAGGAGGCACAGCATGGCGGTGGTCGGCGGGGGCGAGCTTGACCCGAGGCGTGGATCCTCCACGGCGGCGACCTGTGTGGAACAGAGAGAGAGCTGAGAGGGAGAGCGAAGGAAGAAAGAGGAGGGAAGGCAGGAGGGGACCGGCGTGACGCGGATCCTGTTTGCCGGCGAGACGGCCGCTCGTGAAGCTCCTGGGCGGCGTGCTTCACCAGATGCGTGCAAGGGGATTAGTTGTTTTTTTTTTCTGAAGAGAGGCATCTACTGAAGAGAGATAGCGAGTCAGCGACGACTGTTTCTGTCGGCTAGCGCGGCCGCTCGTTTCCTCCGGATCGTGCGCGCGCACTTTTTAGGTTCTGGGTTTAATTTATTACTACCCCGTCTCATAATGTAGAACATGTTACATTATGGGACGAAGGGAGTAGGTTCGTTTTTATTTGCTGTGGTTTTTATTTATTTATTTGTGAACCAACCTGTGGTTGGATGGTTAGAGGGACTGTGGTATCCCAGCCCATCAGGGTTCAAATCCTGATGCTCGCATTTATTCTTGAATTTATTTCAGAATTTCCGGCGATGCGCATTCAGTGGAAGGAGACGTTCCCGTCGACGACGAGGTGCCTACGGTGCCTTCGTAAATCTCAAAATGATATGCCGGCTCAGTCTTTCGGAGGTGCTCATAGGGGTAGGGTGTGCGTGTGTGCGTTCATAGGGGTGAGTGTATGCGGGTGTATATGAGCGCTTGTGTCTGTATTGATGTTCAAAAAAAGGTTCATTTTTATTTAGTCCACGTATTAGCTTTATTGAAAGTCAAGTTTTGCAAACTTTGACAAAGTTTATAAACAAAAATATTAACATATACAATAACAAATCAATACCATTAGATTCATTGTTGAATGTACTTTCACATCATATACATTTGTTATAGTAAATGTTTATAGTGTTTTCTATAAACTTGATCAAACTTTATGAAGTTTGACTTCAGTCAAATCTAATATGCAGAGTAAATAAAAACGGATGGAGTAAGATAGGGCTTGTTTATTTTGTTGGGATCTTTTAGATATACAGAAGATGAGTTTAGCATGACGGAAGATTTATCTTTCGTCATGTATTAATAGATTTGATGTTTTTTACAATGACTAAGTATTGAAGAGTACTCCTTCGCTCGTATGCAAGGGCAACCCGTTGCGTGGGTTTCCTGTGTCGACGGTCTACCTCATCTCTTGTAGTCTTAGGGCCATGGAGGCACGGTGGATCTCGACCCTTACTGGTCGGAGGACTTTATTTTTGGATGTTTTCGTGAGTTTTGTTAGGGTTTGTTTCTTGCTTTGAGAGGCAAGCGATGGCAGCTCTTTAAAGAAGAAATAAGGTTATCCCCGCCTAGGCCTCGTCACAGCGGTGCTTCTAGCGTCGTTGGAGGGCATGTGGAGGTTTGTATCTGACAGATCTCACGGGATTCGGACGACGTTCAACTTCAGTGGATCCGGTCCCTATTCGTGTGTCTACAGGTTGGATGCTTCCGATCTATGCTTCTTTTCATCGGCATCGGTTGTGGTGCGCTGGTCCCGTAGGCCATTGCACGACGACTTCCCGACTGTCTACTACAACAAGTTTGCCCGGCTCCGGTGAGGGAGGGGCTTTGGCGGTGGTGAGCTTAAGGCTCGATCTCATCCCTAAATGGTCTATGGATCTGAATGTAATTTTTATTTCTTATGTTCTTTGTACTATCTTGATAGTTGATGAATAGAATGTAAATTTTTTCTAAAAAAAAAGGACTGAGTATTGAAGACGATGGAGAAAAGTCTTTGTAAACCTTCAAGAGTGAATATCAATGAACCACATGTATTCAGACGAAAGATTTAGAAAACAACAACTTTCTGGAAAAAAACATCAGAAAACCAAATTATTGGGGCTAAAGGTAGTTGATGACATGTACACATGGTTTAGTTGTAGTCTTTTTGAATAAGAGTATCGATCCTACATGCAGCAGATGAATTGGATTTTGTCCTTTATAGAGACTTATGAAATGTGCCTGCAAGTTAAGTAGACGCAAAGTAAAATGAAGGTGAATGGTTGTGATAATTTTGAGTAGAGTGCAAACAAAAGTAAATAGCATAAAAGAAGTAAAAGAGCACAACGAGGTGAATAAAGCGATAAAATAAGTAAGAGAATTAAGGCATTCTCGGAGAGTCCGGAGTTCTAGGTTGGATACTTGAGCCACTGTTGATATTTGTAATTAGGCGGATCCGGGTACAAACATAGGGTATATGTTCTGCTCGAGTTAGACTTCATACCACGCACATCACTAGCGTGGTTTCCTAGTTCCGGTTCTCAATACGACAATTAAGGGTTTTCCCTTGGACGTGACCGCACTAAGAGTTCTCCGTTATTCTCCTATCAGTTGCAAAGGTATGGTAGAGAGAATTTTTCTATCACCTCGAATAACCTCAGCATCTTAGCATTTACAAAGACAGTAATATGCTCTGTAGTATTCAAGGTGAAAATACTGAGTGGGACTCCTTCACAACATTCACGACTGTTATTAAATCAAGCATTCAACAGAGAATCGCATATCCACATAAGCATTCAGCACCTATACATACCAAGGTTCATCCATATCCATGAGAACTAAGAAAACTACTCACACATGGCAAGCATTATATGAATAGGGACGATAAACATGGATGATAAATCAAAGTAATACATGTAGGGATCCACTAGGGTTCGGTACTACAATGGAATGGATATGGGATGGTGATGAAGATGGTTGATGTCCGAGTCTCCTTGCACAAGGTGATGGCGATGACGGAGTCGTCATTACCGATTTCCCCTCTCAATGCCTTCCGGAAGTTGACGGAGTCTCCAATGCCCTCAAGGTGATGGCTATGACAGAGTCTCCTTGCACAAGCAAGCACGATGGCATAGTCGACTACGTCGATGAAGAAGGTTGCGCTAGTATTGGCCACAAGCTTGAGCATCGAGAGTGCAACCTAGAAGTTCGATCATGATTGGCATGAGCCCTAGCACGAGCATAACACTCGCCTCTATTACAGTCAGGCGAGAGTGCACCAAAATCGACAAGTGAGTGTGGTGTAAAACTCTAAGAAAAGCTCACCACGATTTCTCGCCAGTACATGGTAATGGTGCCAGGGTGTTCTCCATTGGTATGGTCACTACAAAAAAATACACTTCCGTGATGATACGTGTTTGTCATAGTAGGTCATTTTTTTGTCATGCATGTACATCCATGACAATTTTATGACAGAATCAAGATAGTCATACCTGTGCTGTCGTAGAAGTGTTCCATGACATTACCAAAATTATCATCACGGAAGTGTCCACTTCCATGACGATAAATCGCGCGTCACAGAAGTGCTTTCGTCAATGGTGACCGACACGTGGCATCCACCGTAACGGAACGCCGTTAAGCTATCGGGTCGGGTTTTGGATCCGATAACCTGTTAACAGCCCCGACCAATGGGGATTTTCCATGTGTAAAATCATCATTGGCTAGAGGAAACACGTGTCGGCTCATCGTCGGGACAGATGTCATCCACTCACTGGACAGAATGCACCTATGATACGTCGACACGTGGCACGACCCAACAAGTTTAAATGGGCCGACCCACCTAAAGGCCCACAAGATTTTGCTGACCATAATGGGTCGGCCCAGCTAAAGACCCACAAGATTTTGCGGACCATGATGGGCTGGCCCAACTAAAGGCCCACAAGATTTCGCGGGCCATAATGGGCCGGCCCAGGTAAAAGCCCACAAGATTTTCGTGTGCCATAATAGGCCCGCCCAGGTAAAGTCGCACAAAATTCTTGCGGATCATAATGGTCCGGCCCAGCTAAAGGCCCACGAGATTTCGCCGACATTAATGGGCCGGCCCAGCTGTAGGCCCATAAGATTTTGTGGACCCTAGTAGGCCGGCCCGTTAACTGGCTGCCATGTTTTGGGCCAAATGCCGGTCCATATTTGATCCAGTCTATTAATGGCCTGCCACGCTCTGGGCCTAATAGTGGCCCATATGAGATCCGGCCCGTTAAAAGCCTACCACGTTCTGGGCCAAATTACGGCCCAGATCAGGTCCGTCCCTTTAAGAGGTTTTGGGCCTAATTATGGCCCATATCGGATTCGGCCTGTCAACTAGACACTATGCTTTTGGGCCCACTTGCTAAAGGCCCACTTAGTAATTCGGCCTGATATTAGTTTTGGCCTGTTAAGGGTCCGTTTAACATTTTGGCCCTATATTAATTTCAGTCTGTTAAAAGCCCGTCATATAGTTGGGCCTAACTACGGCCCGGTTTGCATCTGGCCTGCTCGCAACCGATATCTGATTGGGCCAAATAAGGACCGAGACAATTTTTCGGCCTGTTAAAAGCCCGTGATTTGATTCGCACAATCATGGGCCGGGGTTCATTTCAGGCTGCTGCCGGCCCGTGAGCTGATCGGCACGTTTCAGGCCCAACCTACATCGTGATTGCATGACGGCCCGATTATGTACCGTAATTTTACGGTTTGGCCGGTTCACTGCGAAGACAGGATATATATACAGTAAAATAACTGCAGCATCATGAATAAGAAAAAACCTATACTATACAATAAAGAAATTACGGCATATTACATCCAGTGGGCATCAAAGTTTGCCACTATGATAATAAAGCACAAGCAGACAGCAGATTACATACACTGGGCATCAAAGATCACCACCAGTGCAAATAAACACGCTGACAAAATAATATACAAAACTGACAGCACTTCAATAGAGTTCAAGAAAGGTTAGCCCTGCTGGGGAGCTGCAGTGCAAGCAGCTGAGCAAGATGATGAGACTACGCTTGTTCAACACTTATATCTTCCTCACTCTGAAAGATAAACAAGCAGACAGATGACAGGTTTTGCACATAAAAGTATCAGTGCTGACAATTCATCACATTTCTTACTGACGAATAAAGTGACACAGTTTAAATTTGCATTAACACAATATGGTATTGTTCAGGTCAAGACATGGCAGGAAATGATATTGTGAAGGAGTTGGCAGCTTCACGACACCACTGGATTACAGATCAAGAACTCATAAGTATCAATGGTTAGTGTGTTGTCAATTTATACCATTTCAGATTGGCAAATAAAGAGGCGGTTTAAATAATAGTAGAATGATATGACATTGTTCATAGTTAAGATATTGCAGAATATGACATTGTGCTGTGGTGGGTAGGTTCACCACACCACTGGATTACGGATGAAGAACAGAAGCATACATGCAGTGCAAAAGAAGATCACTTGCTCTGTATAGTTTAATTTACATGGTATGAAGAAGGAAGTTGGTTGTACAACTGAAAACTTAAATTGAGAAAGGATAAACTTTTGTGTATGAACTACATAATAAACTTTAAACAAGCAATTTGATGCAAACACCAAAAATAAACAGCTATTGCAGTCATGCCTAACCAAATATATACAACAAAGTTTGAAGGCTTGAGATGGACAAACTTACATTATTGGTGAAGACAGGCTCTATAAAGGCCTTGTCCATGCTGATGGGGGGGGGCAATTCAAGAAGTTTACCACAGAATCTTCTTCAAAAGCATTGCCTTTATTCTACATTTTGTTAAGAGTAAATATAGATGTGATAATACGAAAAAATGGAGAATATTTAAGATAAGATGAAGAGTGATGCTACATAACCAAGTAGCTATAAATGTAAGTGCAGTGATACAGGCAAAAGATACAGCCAAGAGCAATGCACAACTAAACTTCTTCAGTACCAACCTTATGGTAAGAGTAAATATAGATCTGATGTGTAGAAAATAGAGGGCAAAGGAAAATAAGCTGCAGGGTGATGGTACCTGAACAACTACCTGTCATTATAAGTACACTGATAAAGGACAGCATATACTTACAAGAACAATGCAGAGCTAAAAAAACATTGGCATTGGATATATTCTACACTAATGTAACCATTCATACAGATCAAATAATTTGGAGTGAACAATTGATAAGCAAGCTATCATGCATACTGCTGTCACATAATGAACCAGGTATGTATGCAAGTACAGTGATACAGGACAACATGTACTAACAAGAGCAAAGCAGCGGGCAGCATATTTGCGATATCCTGTCGTTCTTGTCAAACCGGAATTCTTTTTCGAGCAGATTTCCTGCAAAAAAGATCCGTAAGGCACATGCGGAAAAGTAGAAGTTCAAATTGTCATGTGATTTCATAGACAATACCTCATCCTGGGAACGAGACCGGTGCATAAAAAGGTTTTTCCATTCATTGTCTTCTAAATTTAGCACATGAGACTTCACCGGAAATTCGTTTATAGACTTGCCATCAAAGTGTGATTTCCTCAGGTAACACTGATACTGCTGCAATGCTTCCTTGAAAAGCACAAGCAAGCTTTGCTCGTCATGACTATCCAGATTGACCCTCGCCTAGTTACAACAATGTAATGTAAATCATTCATGTGTTCAATCAGCAAAAAATAGGAAAATAATAACCATGAATAATAGCACTTACACGTAAGTTGAACAGGAAGATGTGAAAATGGTGTTTGTCTTCACAATAATCTTCCCATGATGGGAATATATGCACATAGTCCCTAACAACATTGAAAGCATTGTCTTTTAAACTGGGAATAAATGGAATGGGGTTCCAATCTGCAAGAATTGGCCGTCTCTGCAGTTGGGATAGGTCTTCGGCCAGTGGACTTGCTGTACTTTTTGCTGGAGTGGGTTTTTTCTATGGTACAGCTAGTGCTATGGCAAATGAAATCGGTATACCTTTTGTTGGAGTGCAGGTCCTGTGTGGTGGGGCTAGTGTTGTGGCCAGTGAAGTATGGGTATAGTCTGCTGGAGTCGGTCCTACATTTTGTGTCACTGGTTGTACAACCAATATAAGTGGGGTGCTGTCTGATTTCTCCGGCACCACCACGTTTTTCAAGGACTTTGCTGGTGCTCCTTCAGGTTCGGCAATCACCCTCTTCCTTTTTGATGTCTGATACACAAGAACAAAATTTGAGTGGAAAAACATGGTATAATGACAGATGGAATATGTATTGATAATGGATGGGCATGGCATCTCGACATATATGATGAGTAAACTAAGAAGATGGCGGTGCAACAAAGTAGAAGAAATGCAAGACAACATATGCAAGATACCCGCAATCAATAAAACGTTGCCAAATTAGAACAGGCACCTTGATGGGTGAACAGGACAGGCCATCTGCCTTTGACTCCTCGAGGTTAGAATAGTCATTAGGATGATATTCTAAACAAGAATCAACAGATGGGGAGCGTATGAGTTTCATTGCATCTAGAATGGCACTCAATGCCTTGGTGCCAATTTTGTAAGTCATTGCAGTGTTTAGCTTCAAGAGTGGACTGCTGCTAGTGCGACACAAAGCAGCTACACAGATCTTAGTGTAGATATAACGGGAAAACCTTAAGCATCAGAGTAAAATCAGCAAAGTGGAACTTGCTGGAATATATGTGCTAGTATTGTCGGTACGGCTAGAAAGGCTTCGGATACCAGCTCTATTCAAGTGAAGGTGCGGTACTGTTAATATCAATGTAGCTCTCAAAGGCGACACAGCTCCCCGCATTTCCTTACTATTCTTATAGGATTCAAGTGGGCAGGCCACTACAAATACTATTCCTATGTTTACAAGATCCTACGAATCAAAGAGGCTCAAAGTGTCCATCACAACTGACCGTATAGACCTCTACACTGCAAATGTCCCTGCTCATCTTCAGTACAAGGAACATACTGTACTACTATCATACTCCCTCCGTTTCAAAATATAAGTCTTGGTAGAGATTTCCACTATGGATCACATACAGATGTATCCAGGTACATTTTAGAGTGTAGATTCACTCATTTTGCTCCATATGTAGTCCATGGTGGAATCTATACAAAGACTTGTATTTAGGAACGGAGAGAGTACATATTAAAGAAGAACGGAAGAGGAACATGGTAAAGAAGAGTAAGCAGATTTTGGATAATAAAATGTTGGTTGCGCAGTGCCCACACATGATGAACCAGAGTGCATTAAGAATGCAACTCCTAGCTGTCTCTCGACCATTTCAGGCGGTTGGATGAAGATCCTACGTCTCCTAACCCTTCTTCTTCCTCGTCTCTGATTCTTCCCATACATAACACCGCATGGGCCGCCGGCCGGATCACCGGCCCCCACCTCCTGTGTTCCTCCGCCACCCCCACCCCCACCCCAACCCCCACTCGCGTCGAGTTTTCTTCGTTTGGCGAGGCCCCACAACCACCCGAGCCCCTTCGATCGCACCGTCAAACTCCGGCGAGCTCTGAAAAATTGACTGGCCCAATTTTGAAATTTAGTCTATTGTGATTTAACTAGTGTGGAATATAAAAGGGGAAAACCATAAGCATTGCGAGTATGGTGTTGAGCGTGCCATGGCGGATCTGAAGGTGCAAACCGGACAAAGGCAACTTCGCAACCAAGACAAGAAATCAGAGTAAAGCAGTGGCGATCTATTTTCTTGTTGCGATAAATAAGTTGAGTAGATACAAAAGAGTACCGCCTCTGGTGCGGCGCCGTGTAGGCATCTGCTGAGAATTTGACGGTGCTGCGGTAGCGATGGCTGTCGGTGGCGTGGAAGAGGATCTAGGAGGGTAGACGGTGGCGGCGGGGCGCGGTGGACGAGACGGTCGTAGGAGCGGCGCCGGCAAGGTGGACGACGGCGGGGATGAAGTGAGAGGACGGGATGCAAGGATCCCGGTCCGAAGCCGTGGATGAGAGAGGTCGATCTCTTGTAATGGACGGCGGCGGCGGGGTATCAGCTCCGACATGGTGGAGGAGGACGGCGGTGGATGGGGTGGCGGATGGCGGCGGGCGGAGGAGGGTGGGGTGGAGAGGGTGTTTTGGCGCCCACGAAGTACGAATGGGGAAAAGGGAGGTAGAGAGGAAGGGGGGAACCATGTATTTAGGGCGCGCTTGTCTCAAATGCGAGGAAATTTATAAACTTAGCCCCTGTTTCAAATTTCTACTACATCACAGCAACACTAGTCGGTCGGGGATAGGACGGTAATCTCACATACACCGAATATTTGCCGACGAGAGTTTATTTTTGGCGCCCACCATGTATGAATATGAATCGGGGAGGGAGTCGATTTCGGCCGAGGACACACTGTGTTTTGGCGCCCACCGTGTATGAATCCGGGTGAGAGGCGGTTACATCACGTTTGGGTGAAATTACAAACCTACCCCTATCGAAACCTATAGAAATCCAACATATAGGCTTTCCATGGTAGGGATAGGCAGCAGTGATTTCCATCTCGCAGATTTTGGTTCCGGGCGGTTACTGTGACTTTTCCCGCTTCGTTCAAATTTTGCAGAGTGCACGTTTACCGTGCCAACTCAATTCGAATCCCGTTTGTATTCTAATTTTTTCGGGCGGGATCCATTTTCAATTGGAATTACATTCTATATACATCATTTTTTTATATATACTTTCAAAAGCACAACACCATTTATACATAAATATGGTTTACAAATGGCATGATCTCAGATTCATAAGGTTCTATCCATCAATTTGGATTTTCAAATATTTGAAACCACTTTATGTTGAAATCCAATGTATGCATTCTTCGCTAACTGTCTCCAATTAATGTGTGTTTCATGCGGGTTTTTTTACTTCTCATACATGTATAATGTGTTTCACACACGCAACATATAGTGTAATCCTGTTTAGACATTAATTGCATATAAACCATGCATTGTTTATAATTGAAGAATCTATGGATCACCAATATTGATAAACTATATAACATTACACGTGTGCCCAAATTCAAATGAATATGCATGTTTGATACACCAATTTGTGTTATGATATTATTGATGTCGTGATCTCCAGTTTAAATATTTGAATCCCCTTTAATCCAGATATTCGTATCATATAGCTATCACTCATGCTTATATAGGACTATCTCTCTGGAACTATACGCGTTCATCGTCTCTTAGGTATCTCTCGTGCTACCTGTATGTCGACAATGATCTTTTATCTTCGTAACACACTGACGGTACTCTCTCCCTCGACCTTCATCGCTCTACCTCTCTCTAAGTATATCTCGCTCCCTGCTATGTGTCTCTAACTATGATTTTTCATGTGGAATCTCTTTCTCTCACACAAACACAAAACTTTGTCTCCCGGGGTCTCATTTCTCTCTACCATTCCCATGTGTGCCACTCGCACACCCCTCATACAGATATGTATCTCGCTCCTTAGATATGAGAAACCATGACTCTTCCTCATCAATATCTCTTTCTCACACACAAACACAAACTCCGTCTCCCAGGGTCTCATATTTCTCCATTGTTCTCTTGTATGTCGCTCACACACACCCTCTCTCCCTAAAGATATCTTGCGTTCCCTCGTATGTCTCTCTAGCTATTACTCTCGTTGTGAAATATCTTTCTCTCTCGCGGACACAAAACTCTGTCTCTCTGGATCTCATTTCTCTCTGATATCTATTTGTATGTGACTCACGCGCACCCTCTCTCTATCTCCCTCACACCCACACACATAACCCAGCCTTCTGATCCACTCGACTCCTATCTCTAACGCACACTAGCTAGCATCTTTATCTTTCTATTTATCTATTTCTCCATCAACCTTGTTTCTCGCCCTCATTCTTGATTCCTATCACGCACACTACATATGTTTCTCTCTACATGCAGTCAAGTGCTCTCTCTCTCACACACATATATAACTTCACCCTTTGAACCACCCGACGGTCATCTCCAACACCCAAACTAGCGGATGTCCCTCTAGCTAGCATATCCATCTCTGTATCTATCTGTAGTTTCTCCGTTAACATTTCTTTCTCGCACGGAGTCTTGCTTCCTATCACCCACACTATATATGTCTCTCCATACATATGCATTTATAGGTTGGTCTCTTTTGCACAATCTTTGTGCCTCACTCCCTCTGCTCGCCATAGATGCATGCTCCAGCCCACGCCACTATCTCTTAAAGACAAAAACACATGCTCAATTGTCGGGACTTCTTCCATGCATTCTCACATGCATGCATATTGTCATACCGATCCGTCTCTCCCATGTCGTTGATCTTATGACTTATGTCTTCTTTATTTTATCTCGATCATGCGCGCGCACACACACACACATCCCATGTATACATGTATACCTCTCACACATGCATGTTCAAGGTCTCTATGTCTCCATACGTAGTTAATTACCCTCAATCCTAACGCCACATCGAATCGTTCTCCTCTTTTGTGCACATAACTTCCGCCTAGATGGGTAAAACACACACTCACACTTAACAATCTCCTTCTAGCTACCCCCCGCCTCTCACTCTTCCCCTATATCCCCGAAACCAATAAGACCATCCCTTAGTTTAATTCCCGCCTACATGCACCATCGATATATAGTAGTCTTCCTCGGTGTCTCTTGAACAAACACGTTCTCTCGAAGTCAACTCCTCTCATGCATATAGGTCCTAATGCGTTTTTTGAGGCTAACTTTGACCAAACGTTAGAGCAATAATATATGACATTCAAGTTACACAAAGCATACCTTCAATTTTGTATGTCAAAGGAGCTTCCAATAATATAATTTGCATAGTATACATCTCATGTGCTATTAATCTTGTCAATAGTCAAAGGTTGTCTTGAAAAACACATTAGGCCCTATATAGATGGAAGGAGGGAGTAGGTCCCATGCAAAAAATGAGAATAAAATTCAAACATCTGGGCATCGTGGCTCGGTCGATAACATTGAGAAACTTGGTTTTAAAATCATGAAACTTGGCATGGTGTCATGTCATGGTAGTACCATGCCGTGGTAAAAAAATTGGCCGAATAGGAACAAATTTTGGTATAAGCTTCTTGCAAATCGGAGCTTCTCTCAAGAAGGCTCGTGGTTCTGGGAGGGAACGTGTCACCTTTGTGTGCATAATTCAAATTTGAAATACAAGCACATGTTCCAGTGCACCAAAGTTGGTTGAAAAATCACATGTGTGTCCTCGGGTAAATTTCTAGGTTCCATGCAAGAAATGGGAATGAAATTCAAAATTCTGGGCGTCGTGGCTGGGTTGGAAACATTGAGAAACTTAGTTTTTTAATTCCTGTAATTCCAAAACACGCATGAAAATAATGAAACTTGGCTTGGTGCCATGACATGGCACCAACATGCTGTGGTAAATTTGCAGTCCGATTTGCGAACGCGCACACATTAACAATCAACAAAGTCATTTTGGAAGAAGTGTTGTCACGTTACAATCGGAAACACAAGTATTATTGAAACCGTGGGCGTTCTACTTACTAGTACCATTTACGTGCCGCCACACGTCCCCTTTTTTATTAGCTAGGAGGCGACGTGCAGGGTAGCTATTTGAGTACGAGAGGCGTGCGATCAGACCCCTGCGCGTGCTTATCGGGAGGAGAGCCCTTTGACCTCCATCTGCCGTCCACCTCTCTCCCAAGGTCTCCATTAATGGCGCCCGAGCCTCTGTTTAATGGCATGGCTATTGATGTCTACTACACAACCTTCTTCTTGTAGACGTTGTTGGGCCTCCAAGTGCAGAGGTTTGTAGGACAGTAGCAAATTTCCCTCAAGTGGATGACCTAAGGTTTATCAATCCGTAGGAGGCGTAGGATGAAGATGGTCTCTCTCAAGCAACCCTGCAACCAAATAACAAAGAGTCTCTTATGTCCCCAACACACCCAATACAATGGTAAATTGTATAGGTGCACTAGTTCGGCGAAGAGATGGTGATACAAGTGGTATATGGATAGTAGATAAAGGTATTTGTAATCTGATATTATAAAAACAGCAAGGTAACAAGTGATAAAAGTGAGCGTAAAGGGTATTGCAATGTGTTGAAACAAGGCCTAGGGCTCATACTTTTGCTAGTGCAAGTTCCCTCAACAATACTAACATAATTGGATCATAAAACTATCCCTCAACATGCAACAAAGAGTCACTCCAAAGTCACTAATAGCGGAGAACGAACGAAGAGATTATGGTAGGGTACGAAACCACCTCAAAGTTATTCTTTCCAATCAATCCATTGGGCTATTCCTATAAGTGTCACAAACAGCCCTAGAGTTCGTACTAGAATAACACCTTAAGACACAAATCAACCAAAACCCTAATGTCACTTAGATACTCCAATGTCACCTCAAGTATCCATGGGTATGATTATACGATATGCATCACACAATCTCAGATTCATCTATTCAACCAACACAAAGGACCTCAAAGAGTGCCCCAAAGTTCTACGGGAGAATCACGACGAAAACGTGTGCCAACCCCTATGCATAGGTTCCCAATGTCAGGAAACCCGCAAGTTGGTCACCAAAACATACATCAAGTGGCACGTGATATCCCATTGTCACCACATATATTCACGGCAAGACATACATCAAGTGTTCTCAAGTCTTTAAAGACTCAATCCGATAAGATTACTTCAAAGGGGAAACCCGATTCATTACAAGAGAGAAGAGGGGGGAAGAAACATCATAGGATCCAGATATAATAGCAAAGCTCGCGATACATCAAGGTCGTATCATCTCAAGAACACGAGAGAGAGAGAGATCAAACACATAGCTACTGGTACATACCCTCAGCCCCGAGGGAGAACTACTCCCTCCTCGTCATGGAGAGCACCGGGATGATGAAGATGTCCACCGGAGAGGGATTGCCCCCTCCGGCAGGGTGCCGGAATGGGTCTAGATTGGTTTTCGGTGGCTACGAAGGCTTCTGGCGGCGGAACTCCCGATCTATGTTTTGTTCTAGAAGTTTTAGGGTACGTGGAGTTATATAGGCGAAAGAAGTACGTCAGGGGAGCCACGAGGGCCCCACGAGGCAGGGGGGCGCGCCCTAGGGGGGCGCCCCCACCCTCGTGAGCACCTCGTTCCTTCCTTGACGTGGGGTCCAAGTCCATCGGGTGGCTTTCATTCCAAAAATAACTTCTCTAGTTGATTTCGTTCCGTTTCGACTTCGTCTGATATTCCTTTTCTTCAAAACACTGAAATAGGCATAAAACAACAAATCTGGGCTGGGCCTCCGGTTAATATGTTAGTCCCAAAAATAATATAAAAGTGGATAATAAAGCCCAATATTGCCCAAAACAGTAGATAATATAGCATGCAACAATCAAAAATTATAGATACGTTGGAGACGTATCAGCTATGTCTCACTCGACTGAGATTTAAGAGAGAAAAAAGAAAATCTGAAAGCACGGATCTTGATGTAAGATCCGACGGACCTATATAGCATCTACTGCGACTTATAGCAAGACTGATAAATATATAAGGACGATTAAATTTTTTTTGATCAAAGAAGGGCTTGCCCCTTCCGACTTTCATTATTGAAAACCACCACAATTCACAAGAAGTTCAGCACAACTCCAGCCTAACACGAAGGACTAAAAGCTACTAGATTGAAATCGCAACATCCCAAGAGGCCAACAAAGGCCAAACATCCGCGCTAGAACCCAACATTTCACAACCGACGACACAATCCACATCCTAAACCGATTATTGCATCAAAAGAAACTAGGAAACTAGTCTCCGCGGCGAGCGGCAATGAGCTCTTTCGTGTCCTCAAGATGCTGCTCGAGAACATCCACGGATTCCTCCACCAGCCTTTGGCGCTCGTTGTGGAGCATGTCATTCTCGTCCATAAGTTTCTTCAACAAGGCACTAGTCTCCTCTTGCAGGTCTGCACTTCGGACGATCTTCTCCCTCAGCAGGTCGCGCTCGGCCCGGAGCCTCTCATTGCCCTCCCTTAGTTGCCGGATGACGCCGGTAGCCTGTTCAAACGAGGCTATCATGTCGTCCTGCAACCTCGCCGAGCGGGAGATCTGATCCGTCTGGCTATGGACGATCGCATGCATGCGCCTGTAACAGTCATCGCGTGCCCGCGAGAAATTTTCCCAGGCCGCCGCGGCGCGGCAGGACATCTCTACTGCATTCATGGCACCATGGGACATCTCTGCTGCTTCCGCGGCGTGGCCGGACCAGTCTGCTGCATTGACGGTGCGGCGGGACCTCCGTGCTGCTTCAGCGGCACGGCGGGACCTCTGTGCTGCTACTTCCGCGCGGCGGGACATGTCGGCTGCTCTCGCAGCGAGGCGAGACATCTCTCGTGCTTCCGCTTCCATGCTCGCCTCTCCCTGGTGGCAATCTCTCAACCCAGAACTCACGCTGGCCATGGCAGACGCAAGGGAAGGATGCTGAATGACTTGTTTGTTTTTGTGGATGAGGAGTTGAGGAGGAATGTGCAGTCATCTTGGCATACTAGTATTTATAACCGAGTACTAATACGCTCCTAAGTGGGAAACCATTTAGGTTGTGATCGGTGTGAACAGTTTTGCAATTCAATATAGCATGGAGTAATTTGGAATGTGACGAGACGCAAGCTCAAAATTTATTGACGGTTCTAGTTTCGAAGTGCGACACTATTCTCGGATGGAGTACTTCTTTTTCTACTCCCTCCTTTCCGGTTTTATAGGGCTTATCTCAAAATTTTAGTTTTTCCATTTTATAAGGCTCAATTTGGTTGTCCCCAACACATGTTCAGATTCCAAGATGCATTAAATCATTGCATGCAAGTATTAAGAGAAAATTGACCAATGCATGTACTTTATGCATGCATGCATTGCAATTAATGCATTAAACCTATCTCTCGGGACTTCTCGCACGCACCATCGTGCCACTCACAAAAACTTGTACTCTGAGTTTAGTAGTACGTTATATAGGAAGAGAAGAGGTGCACGCACGCACTCGTCCTCTCACACACGCGTCTATTTTTTTTCTCGAAAAGGAGGATGATGACCCCCGGCCTCTGCATCTGGGAGTCACACACGCAAATTATTGAAATATATCGAGTGCGGTGCTTTGATGTGTCGCGTCAACTCGTACATCAATGAAAAGTTTGATTATCCTCTCCCTCGCGGACTTAACTGCACATGCCTTTGGCTGTATGACTGGTTGGCCACACACCTGTAGGGCCCACCTGTCATACACGCAAAGGCAGGAGCGTCCCTCCCTCGCCCATGAGCGTGGTGGCTAGCAAGACTAGGAGAAGCTTTCGCTACACGCTCTCCCTCCCCCACGCGATGGACATGCAGCAGTTCAATCGGTGTCAGATGGCCAGAAGCGTACTGTAGTACTCCTCCAGTGCAGTAGTATTCCATCATTGTTCGACTTCCCGAAGAGGCGAAGAGCCAAGCGTAGCCCGGACGCTCGTGTGGCAGTTTCATGTGTATAGTAGTCTAGGATAGCGTGTACCATGCCTGTAAGCTTAAAATCGTTGGGGTCGGCTCCATGCTATGTGGCCGTCTCGAAGTTTTTAAAAAAAAATTAAAATAGTCTTCTGGCCCTACCCGAAAACTGCCGCGCGTACTGCCCGGGAAAAGCCCCGCCCTCAACTTTTAACTACGCGAAAACAGTTCGAGCTTGTTCGTTCTATATAAATACAGTACTTGCTGTATGTTTATTCACTCGTGGGGTTGTTCAATGAATGGAGGGGCGGGGAGCACAAGTGAACAATACTGTAGTACTACTGGTAGTAAGTAGGAGTCGTACAGTAGTCACCTTAAATAGAGAGTTTCTTTTCTTTAATGCCACGTACACAAATTGAAACGCTTGTTGTGGAGAGAAAAAAGATAATCACTCAAGTATATATGGACGGAGGGGCCTGAGCGCTTGCTTTACTAGGGTTGCTCTCTTCATTCTCTCATCCTCTCTAGATATAAACAAGACAGTGGTAGCGACATTTTCTCTCTGCTCACCGCTGGTCACAGATCCGGTCGGATCCCTTCGGCCGGTGTGTGTAGAGGACTAAAAGGTGCATCGTTCACGCGGTCATCACCGCCAAGGGAGGAAACCCACAGCTGCCGGAGGGGCCCGATCCTCTGCCCGTGCTGTTCTCTCCAACACATGGCCGGCTCGGGAGGTCCTCCGACCCTTCTTCCTCCCTACCGTATTGTCCGCAGATCCGACCTGCTGCCGCTGACATCCCGGCGACCCTCAGGTATAAGTTCTTCGAAAGCGGCCTTGCTCTACTGCCCCATCTCCCCACGTGTCTGCATGTGCATCTTTTTCTACTCCCATCAGCTCTTCCAAAGCCACCTAAATTTTTAGTATTATTAGAGGTGAAGCTACTTCATGCATTCGAATCTAGGGCTTTGTTCAAACAACGAAGAAAGGGGGGAAAGTTTTAGCATGAATCTAGGACTTGATTCAAATAGGAAATAATATGGTGAAAGTCGTAGAGAGCGGATACCCAACCGGTCTCTTGGTTGAAAAGGGAAATAATGGGAAAACACAGTACAAACTGGATAAGGAACAGATCTATTATTGGTTGAAAAAAGGATAGAAAGTGGCGGCTGGTGGACAAGTCAACAGAGTATGTCCAGGATTAGATTTGCTGCCATCACATAGTAAAAGGTCTCCAGGATTAGATTTGCTGCCCTCACATAGTAAAAGGTCTCAGGATTAGATTTGCTGCCCTCACATAGTAAAAGGTCTCCAGGATTAGATTTGCTGCCCTCACATAGTAAAAGGTCTCTAGGATTAGATTTGCTACCCTCACATAGTATAATGGCACTCCTGTTGTTTTCCCCAGTATGATAAGTAAGTTGCTCCTTTACGCTGCTGAGTATCCTGGTGTCCCCACGGTCCCATGCCCTTAAACCAACTCTTTAGCTGCTGTTGATTTACTGTGTCTGGTAAACAAGCAATGCCACCATTAAAGTAATCCCATATTTGAGGAATCTCATTGTTGATCGTAATGCTTCTGGTAACATGAAGCATCGCTGATGTTTTAAAATTTCTATTTTCCTTGCATGATTGCCATGAACATAATTAAGATGCTTCTTTTCATTTTGTATATGTTTCGTATATTCTTATTGACCAGCAACTGTTTACTTTCTATCTTTTTGTGCAGATAGGGATATCCATTTCACCTTGTTGCTATTGTGACCTTTTGGCGAACTGCAGAAAACACTTTTTTTGGAATGAGTGTCTTGTGCAGTTCAACTAAAATGTCATGTGGGCAACATCTCTCAATTTTGGTGGAACTGCACAAAATGGTGATTGGAGTTTCCAAAATCTCCGTCAAGTTCTGCTGGTAATCTCGTGCAACATTTTATTAGCGTTTGCAAGATGGAGCCGTCACTGTCACCACAATGGCACTTTATTTTAGTGGAACTGCACGAAAGGATAAGAAAATTATAGTTGCACCTTACATGAGCCGGACAGCCAACCTTAATGTTCCTCAATTTTAGTGCAACTACTAAAGAAGAACCTGCCACCTCACAAGAGCAAGTACTTCTTGCTAGCTGAATGATGCAATCTTTGCTTCATTTTAGGTGAACTGCAGAAAAAGGCGCATGAATTGAATCATGGAACTCCAGGCAGACCTCATCCAAGTAGAGCTGGAGGTTGAGTTCAAGGAGGCCGCTATTAAAGCGAAATCATGCTCTCCTGTCTCCTTGTTTGTGCTGTGCAAACATGCTGTGCAAATAGGAATACTCAACTACAGATGTTGTGACGGTCAAGAGCATTCGCCAAGTTCTTCGATTGTATGACATGGCTAGCCAAGATGGATTTAATCCCGATATTCACTTTATCAAAAGCCTCTAATGGGTTGGTTCTGAATCTTGCAAGCTGGGAATCAGTGAGATGTGTAGGCATCTTTGTTGTACTTATTATTTGGATCTTATTTGTTGGTTCTGAATCTTGCAAGCTGGGAATCAATGAGATATGTAGGCATCTTTGTTGTACTTATTATTTGGATCTTATTTGTTGGTTCTGAATCTTGCAAGCTGGGAAACATGACATGATGATGCAGAGGACAACAACCATAATAAACAGTTCAAACTCGGTAGTATTATCTTTTGTGAAAGTGCGACAAATGTGATGATTGTGTGCGTCCTAAGAATGATAATTCTAATTGTTGTGCATGTTGATCCTGTGGCACTGATAGAACGAGCGAATGCATTGCTTGTTTTAAGTACAAATTTCTATTAAAGCTAATTAAATTTAAGTAAAGTGACCACTAACTCCTGTTATTACAGTACCAATACAGACCCGCTCGTGAACCGACATGTGGCCGAGGGTGCATCTTCTGTCGGGCGTGCAGCGGACGAGGGAGGGGTAGTAACTGTTGTCGCTTGTACACACTCAGCTTACTATTGAATCTAGTTCCCCAAGAGCTGAAAAATGAACTGCTGCCGCCGCCTACACACTTGTTCACTCGAAGAGACTCCAATGGCGATCCGAGGGGTGAGCCTGCTGGATATGGACTTCAGCAAGGAGTTCCCCTTTGAGTTCTCCGTTCAGTCCTATGGCTGCACCAAGTTGAATGTGATGTACACCAACGATACAGACTCGGTGAAGCTCTGCCTCGCCTCAGTCCTATGGCTGCACCAGGTTCTGGAGCATTCACCTGTTTCATCGGCAGCGCCGACTGCACCTTTGCTACAGTGGAGAGAAGGAAGAACGAGACGATTCGGCCATCTGGTGCAACAAGCTTGTCGACATCCAGAAGCAATACAAGATCATCAGCAACGGGCAGGAGGACTCCGTGGTTGACCTCGCTGAGACCATCATTGACCCCTGATACACCAACATGAAAGAAGACGACCTGAACATGTGGGAGGTACCTCTGAATCTAGCCTACATAACCTACGCGGCCAAGGGCGCATACGCATGCTACGACATGTACATGCAGATCTTGGACATGAGGGCGTGTCTGCTTCCCGTAACTGACGAGTACATGGACAACCGCAGCATCATGATCAAGTGTGCCAGGAAGGTCTAGATGTTGTACTTTATCTATTTATAAGCACCTTTATCATGTGAGTGTTTCATGCATTATCCTATGTGTCGTAATTATCTGTTTTGTCTGAAATATTTCTTTTAAGAACCATTAACCTGATTGCTTTTTTTAGTGGCAATTTGCTTATGTATGTAAACTAGTTCACTTGTCCGTAAAAAAACTAGTTCACTCGGCTACCGTGCTTTGAATCTACTTCCTCCCAACATATTCCCCTCCTCAGGTGGACCCAGCAGGTCTCTGAATTTTCTCCCACTTTCTTTTTTGATGTAAACTGAGTTTTCTCCCAGTACTTTCCCCTAGAACCAACTCAACTGTCCCACGTCTAGCCTAAAAAATAATAATACCCCACGTACTATTAACTCATCAAATTAAAATGATATTTTATTTCGTAAGTTGAAAGTTCTTACAAAATAATAATAATAATTGTTTATATATAACTTGGCAAGTTAACTCCTAGTGATTGCGTACATAAGCTTGCAAAGATTTTACTGACGTGCAATCATGTGTTTATATTTTTATAACATTTCTTCGTCTAGCCCAACATGATATTTTCACCCAGCCCAGCAAGTCCGCGGCTTTCGAGAAAAATGCAAATGAGATTTAAATGGGCTGCATAGATGCTACATCATTGTTTCACCCATCCCACCAAATGGACTAAAAAGATAAATGGACTGACAGCTGGGTCCACGGCCACATCCCAATTTTTTTTGTGATTTGCCAAGTAAGTCGCTTTGTCAGGCATGTTGGGCTGCAAATCTTTCAAGACGAGGAGAGCTTTCATTCGGCTGGCCGAGAAAATGACCCATCAGTAAGGAGAAATGGGTTGTACATTTTTAAAACACATCAAACCATCAATTAGTTTCAAATATATTTTTTTCATTTCGAGATTTTAAATTACATTAATTTTTATGCTTGAAGAATTTGTTGGATTTTATATTGATATACATTTATTTTAAAATCAGTTTGAATGTGAGTCGAAATTTCGGGATTAAAAACAGTTCGGACCGCACCGAAATATGCAAAATTTCATACAATTTTTTAACCATGGCCACAATATGGGCTGTAATGCTAACAAAAAGAATATGGGCTCCAAAAAAACCTTAAGAATTAGCAAATGGGCTGTATGCTGTTTTCCACAGATTTGAGGCTTTCCTAAAAAAAGGTTGACGCACAAGCAGTGACTGTTGGATGGCCATCCAACGGCCGTCGTGCTTCTTCAATCTCTGCTCTTCCTGCTCCAGCCGCTCAAACAGGCACCGGCGGGACTGCCTGCTCCCTCCTCCCCGTGGCCGGCTCTGCTGCCGCGCAGGCCTCACCGCCCCACCGTACTCCCATCGCTGGCCTAGCCATCCCTCTACTCACCCACACCTGCTGTTATTATCCGGCGACGGTAGACGAACCAGTAAACCGTCGTACAGTCGTACTCCCCTCCGCATGGGAAACAACTGTCGAGTCTTCCCTGCCTCCGTGTCGTTTCCTTCCTAGGCCTCGTCGTCGTCCACCGCCCTGGTGCTCTCGGCGCGGCCTGGTCAACGTGGTCAACGACCGACATGCATCTGAAGTGGACTTTACGTGGAGAGGCCGACAGCTGGGTCCACGGCCGCACGCAAGGAAATGCCTCCTTATTACGCGCAAAATAATGATTCCTCCACCTGACATCAGAGACCCACCGAAAGGGCCTTTGTATTTCGCGAAAAAAACGTTATCGCCGCTGACAGCTCGGACCCACCAGCTATATCTTCGCACGCAAGGAAGTGCCTCCTTATTATGCACAAAAAAATGAATACTCCCCCTGTTAGCTGGGACCCAGTATAGTGGCAGACTGACTTGTGGGCCTACTAAGTTGACGGGGACGGAGGGCTTTGTCAACTTAGTCAATATGCACGATTCTAGCTCCAGTGACCGTACGATGTCCATCCAACGGCCGTAGTGCTTCTTCAACCTCTGGTCTTCTTGCTCCAGCCGCCCAAACCAGCGCCGGTCGTGCCTCGTGCTCCTGCCTCCCTGACCGTACGATGTCCATCCAACGGCCGTAGTGCTTCTTCAACCTCTGGTCTTCTTGCTCCAGCCGCCCAAACCAGCGCCGGTCGTGCCTCGTGCTCCTGCCTCCCGTGGCCGGCTGCGATGCGGTGGAGGCCTCACCGCCCCCTACTACTCCCACCGCTGGCCAGGCCATCCCTCTACTCACCCACACCCCCTGTTATTCTGCGGCGACGGCAGCCTCACACCGCAGCGAACCAGTGAACCCTCGTACTCCTCTACGCGTGGGCATCCACTGCCGCGTCTTCCCCGGTCTGCGTCGTCCCCTTCCTAGGCCTCACCGTCGTCCACCGCCCTGGTGCTCTCGGCACGGCGTGGTCAACGTGGTCAAGGAACGGCTTCCATCGGACGTGGACTGTACATGGAGAGGCTGACAGCTGGGTCCACGGCCGCAGCAAGGAAGTGCCTCCTTATTACGTGCAAAATAATTATTCCTCCACCTGACAGCGGGACCCATCGGACAGGCCACCATATTTCATGAAAAAAAACGATTCCCCCTGACTGCTGGACCCACCAGCTACATCTTCGCACGCAAGGAAGTGTGTCCGGGCAAAAAAAAACAAAACAATTCGCCCCCTGACTGCTGGGACCCACCAGCTACATCTTCGCAGGCAAGGAAGTGCCTGACAGTCGGGACCCACCTGGTCGAAGCATACGTAGCGTTGTCATTCTGGTCGCGAACGTGTACGTACATACTGGTCGATGTAGAGGCGCGCACGTGTCGTAGTAGAGGCGCGCACGTGTGTAGTAGAGGCGCGCACGTAGCATTTACACGTACGTACAGCGGCCAGGGTGCAAGAAAGAAAATACGGCCACGTATGTGTAACATATGGGCGGGGTCTCGAACGCCTACTCGCGCATACGTACGGCGATGGCTCGTGTACATGGCTGGGTCGGAACGGAGAAACAGCGTCGTCGTCGTGTTCATGGGGAGGCAACGGAATGCGTCGTGTTCATGGGGAGGCAACGAAATGCGTCGTGTTCATCGGGAGGGCTTGACGGAACAGGCGATGGAAACAGGCCTGGCGTACCGCAGAACGGAGGAAACGGCCCTTGTGTTCCGACCGGCCACGTTCGAAAAGGATCCTGTTCATCGGGAGGGGTCTGGCGTACCGCAAAACGGAGGAAACGGACCTCCTTCGGTCGAAACGGGGGTCCTGTTGATCGGGAGGGGTGTGGCGTACCGCAAAACGGGACGAAACGGACTTGTGTTGGAGCGCTACGGTCGAAACGGGGGTCCTGTTCATCGGGAGGGGTGTGGCGTACCGCAAAACGGGACTCCACGGGATACTGTTCATTCTCCATCGTCGACCTCCTTCAGCCTCCACGGGCTCCTGTTCATCCAGCCTCCACCGCGCGCTACTCCACCGGCTACTGTTCAACCACCCCTCCACCGTCTACTGTTCATCCAGCCCTCCACACCACGGGGTCCTGTTCAACCACCCCTCCACCGTCTACTGTTCATCCAGCCCTCCACACCACGGGGTCCTGTTCAACCACCCCTCCACCGTCTACTGTTCATCCAGCCCTCCACACCACGGGGTCCTGTTCATCCACC
Source organism: Triticum urartu (assembly GCF_003073215.2). Lineage (NCBI taxonomy): Eukaryota > Viridiplantae > Streptophyta > Magnoliopsida > Poales > Poaceae > Triticum > Triticum urartu. Next base: position 115,110,621 of record NC_053027.1, on the reverse strand, counting down.
CCTCCACGGGCACCCCTCCACCGTCTACTGTTCATCCAGCCCTCCACCACACCACAGGTCCTATTCATTCCAGAGGCAACGCCACCACTCACTATTCATCCACCCCCCCCACAATGCTCACTGTTCATCCAATCGATCGGCTTCAGTTAGTAGCAGTAGCGAAGGAATTGCTCGATCGGGTTCAGTAACAGCCATCGATCGATCGCTCGGGTTCAGTACGCGTAGCCTGCAATGCAATCGCTCGGGTTAGTTAGAGCCCAACGCCTCGCCTCGCTCGGGTTTAGTTAGAGCCCAACGCCTCGCTCGACCCCATCTTGTTTAGTTTCTTTATCGTATATATGTTTTAGGGTCTGCACACTTAACGTTCGATGATGATTTGTATTATGAGTTATGTGTTTTGGTGACCGAAGATTGTTTGGAGTCCCGGATGAGATCACTGACATGACGAGGAGTCTTGAAATGGATGAGAGGTAAATATTGATATAATGGAAGATGGTATTCAGGCACCGGAATGGTTTCGGAGTGGTTCTGGTATTTTCGAAGTACCGAGGGGTTACCAGAACCCCCCGGGGAAAGTAATGGGGCCTACATGGGCCATAGGGGAGAGGGGAGGCTTCCCACAAGGGGTGGCCGCGCTCCCTCCCATGGGGAGTCAGAATTGGACTAGGGGAGGGGGCGCGCCCCCCTTTCCTTCTCCTCTTCCCTCTCCCTTCCCCTTTCCCCCTCCGTAAGAAAGGAAAGGGGGGCCGAATAGGACTTGGGGTCCTATTCGGTTTCCCCCCATGGAGCGCCACCTCTAGGCTGGGGGCCTCCTCCCCTCCCCCTTTATATACGGGGGCAGGGGGCACCCTATAGCACATCAATTGTTCTTAGCCGTGTGCGATGCCCCCCTCCACAGTTTACTCCTCCGGTCATAGCGTCATAGTGCTCAGGCGAAGCCCTGCGCTGATCACATCACCATCACCGTCACCATGACATCGTGCTGACGAAACTCGCCCTCGACACTTTGCTGGATCAAGAGTTCGAGGGACGTCATCGAGCTGAATGTGTGCTGAACTCGGAGGTGCCGTACGTTCGGTACTTGATCGATTGGATCGCGAAGACGTTCGACTACATCAACTGTGTTAACCTAACGCTTCCGCTTTCGGTCTACGAGGGTACATGGACACACTCTTCCCCTCTTGTTACTATACATCTTCTAGATAGATCTTGCGTGATCGTAGGAAAATTTTGAAATTGCATGCTACATTCCCCAACAGTGGCATCCGAGCCAGGTCTATGCGTAGATGATATGCACGAGTAGAACACAAAGATTTGTGGGTGATAATAGTCGTACTTCTTACCACCAACGTCTTATTTTGATTCAGCGGTATTGTTGGATGAAGCGGCCTGGACCAACCTTTCATGACCACGTTCATGAGACCGGTTCCACCGACAGACATGCAACTTGTTTTGCATAAAGGTGGCTGGCGGGTGTCTGTTTCTCCAACTTTAGTTGAATCAAATTTGACTACGGGCGGTCCTTGTTGAAGGTTAAAATAGCACACTTGATGGAAAATCATTGTGGTTTTGATGCGTAGGTAATAACGGTTCTTACTAGAAGCCCATAGCAGCCACGTAAAACTTGCAACAACAAAGTAGAGGACGTCTAACTTGTTTTTGCAGGGCATGTTGTGATGTGATATGGTCAAGACATGATGTGATATAAGTTATTGTATGAGATGATCATGTTTTGTGAAAGTTATCGGCAACTAATGGCAGGAGCCTTATGGTTATCGCTTTATTGTATGTAATGCAATCGCCATGTAATTGCTTTACTTTATCACTACATGGCAGCGATAGTTGTAGAAGCAATAGTGGCGAGACGACAACGACGCTACGATGGAGATCAAGGTGTCAAGCCGGTGATGATGGAGATCATGACGGTGCTTTGGAGATGGAGATCAAAGGCACAAGATGATGATGGCCATATCATGTCACATATTTTGATTGCATGTGATGTTTATCTTTTATGCATCTTATTTTGCTTAGTACGGCGGTAGCATTATAAGATGATCCCTCACTAAATTTCAAGGTATAAGTGTTCTCCCTGAGTATGCACCATTGCGACAGTTCATCGTGCTAAGACACCACGTGATGATCGGGTGTGATAAGCTCTACGTTCACATACCACGGGTGTAAGACAGTTTTGCACGTGCAGAATACTCAGGTTAAACTTGACGAGCCTAGCATGTACAGACATGGCCTCGGAACACTGAGACCGAAAGGTCGAACGTGAATCATATAGTAGATATCATCAATATAGAGATGTTCAGCATTTAAAACTACTCCATCTCACGTGATGATCGGACATGGTTTAGTTGATATGGATCATGTGGTCATTTAGATGACTAGAGGGATGTCTATCTAAGTGGGAGTAATTAAGTAATATGATTAATTGAACTTTAATTTATCATGAACTTAGTCCTGATAGTTTTTGCAATCTATGTTGTTGTAGATCAATGGCCCGTGCTACTATTCTCTTGAATTTTAATGTGTTCCTAGAGAAAGCTAAGTTGAAAGATGATGGTAGCAACTACACAGTCTGGGTCCATAACTTGAGGATTATCCTCATCGCTACACATAAGAATTATGTCCTTGAAGCACCGCTAGGTGCAAGGCCTGCTGCAGGAGCAACTCCGGACGTTATGAACATCTGACAAGCTAAATCTGATGACTACTCGATAGTTTAGTGTGCCATGCTTTACGGCTTAGAATCGGGACTTCAAATACGTTTTGAACATCATGGAGCGTATGAGATGTTCCAAGAATTGAAGTTAATATTTCAAGCAAATGCCCGAGTTGAGAGATATGAAGTCTCCAACAAGTTCTATAGCTGCAAGATGGAGGAGAACAGTTATGTCAGTGAACACATACTCAGAATGTCTGGGTACCATAACCACTTGACTCAGCTGGGAGTTAATCTTCTGGATGATAGTGTCATTGACAGAGTTCTTCAATCACTGCCACCAAGCTATAGGCTTCGTGATGAACTATAATATGCAAGGGATGAACAGGACGATTCCCGAGCTCTTCGCAATGCTTAAGGCTACGGAGGTAGAAATCAAGAAGGAGCATCAAGTGTTGATGGTTAACAAGACCACTAGTTTCAAGAAAAAGGGCAAAGGGAAGAAGGGGAAGTTCAAGAAGAATAGCAAGCAAGTTGCTACTCCCGGGAAGAAGCCCAAGTCTGGACCTAAGCCTGAAACTGAGTGCTTCTATTGCAAAGGGACTGGTCAGTGGAAGCGGAACTGCCCCAAGTATTTGGCGGATAATAAGAAGGATGGCAAAGTGAAAGGTATATTTGATATACATGTTATTGATGTGTACCTTACTAATGCTCGTAGTAGCACCTAGGTATTTGATACTGGTTCTATTTCTCATCTTTGCAACTCGAAACAGGGGCTACGGATTAAACAAAGATTGGCTAAGGACGAGGTGATGATGCACGTCGGAAATGGCTCCAAGGTCGATGTGATCGCTGTCGGCACGCTATCTCTACATCTACCTTTGAGATTAGTTTTAGACCTAAATAATTGTTATTTGATGCCTGATAACCCACAAGTATAAGGGATCGCAACAGTTTTCGAGGGTAGAGTATTCAACCCAAATTTAAGATTCAACACAAGGGGAGTCAAAGAATATTTGAAGGTATTAGCAGCTGAGTTGTCAATTCAACCACACCTGGAGATTAATTATCTGCAGCAAAGTGATCAGTAGCAAAGTAATATGATAGTTTTGATAGTAGTGACAGCAGTAACAGTAACGGTAACAGTGATAGAAGTAATTTTGTAGCAACTGCAATAGTGATGATAATAGTAGTAACTTAGCAAGAACAACATAGGATAAATTCATAGGCATTGGATCGGTGACTTGTTGGGTGATATTCATCATGAGACAGTTATAACCTAGGGCGATACGGCACTAGCTCCAGTTCGTAAATATAATGTAGGCATGTATTCCGTAAATAGTCATACGTGCTTATGGAAAGAACTTGCATGACATCTTTTGTCCTACCCTCCCGTGGCAGCAGGGTCCATATTGGGAACTAAGGGATATTAAGGCCTCCTTTTAATAGAGAACCGAGACAAAGCATTAACACATAGTGAATACATGAACTCCTCAAACTACTGTCATCACCGGGAGTGGTCCCGGTTATTGTCACTCCGGGGTTGCCAGATCATAACACGTAGTAGGTGACTATAATTTGCAAGATAGGATCTAAAACATGGATATAATTGTGATAACATAAACGGTTCAGATCTGAGTTCATGGCACCAAGGCCCAAAGTGGCAAGCATTAAGCATGGCAAAGTCATAGCAACATCAATCTAAGAACATATGGGATACTAGGGATCAAGCCCTAACAAAACTAACTCGATTACATGATGAATCTCATCCAACTTCTCACCGACTAGCGAGCCTACGATGGAATTACTCACTCCCGGCGGGGAGCATCATGGAATTGGTGGTGGAGAAGGGTTGGTGATGACGAAGAACGAAGATCCCCCTCTCCGGAGCCCCAAACGGACTCCAGATCTGGCCTTTGGATGAAGAATAGGAGGTGACGGCGGCTCCATCTCGTGGATCGCGATAATTCTTTCTCCCTTGTTTTTTCTAGAAAAATAGGATTTTAGAGCGTCGGTTTCAGGGTCTGTGGGGCCACCAGGTGGGGACAACCCACCTAGGCGCTCCAGGAGAGGGGTGTGCACCCTGGTGGGTTGTGCCCACCCAGGGGGCCCTCTTCGGTAAGTCTTGGCTCCAAAAAATTCTTATTTATTATATAAAAATTCCTCGCAAAGTTTTGTTCCATTCCGAGAACTTTGATTTCTGCACAAAAACAACACCATGGTAGTTCTCCTGAAAACAGCGTCAGTCCGGGGTTAGTTTCATTCAAATCATGCAAATTAGAGTCCAAAACAAGAGGAAAAGTGTTAGGAAAAGTAGATACGTTGGAGACGTATCAACTCCCCCAAGCTTAAACCTTTGCTTGTCCTCAAGAAATTTAGTTGATAAACTGAAGGTGAAAAATAAAAACTTTTACAAACTCTTTTGCTCTTGTTTGCATAAATAAGCTTAAACAACACCTAGGTTTTCATCCAACATTATAACTAACCACGCCGACAATAACTCTTAAAGATTATAATGACTCATATCAATGACATAATCAGCTAGTGAGCAATAATAAAATATCTCAAACAGCAACACGTTGTCAAAACAACCATGATATAATATGACAATAGTGGTATCTCGCTAGCCCTTTTTGAGACCGCAAAACATAAATGCAGAGCACCTCCAAAGTTCAAGCAGCGACTAAACATTGTAATTCATGGTATAAAAGATCTAGTCATGATGCACCCAACATTAGCTACACACAATGCATAAGTCATGACAGTTGTGCTCTCAGGTTCTAGCGCTTGTTTTAGAAGGTGATGACACAACATAAAAGTAAATAGAAAGTCCCTTTGCAGAGGGAAGCAGTGATTTGCAGAGGTGCCAGAGCTCAAGTTTTTAAAACAGAGGTAAATGATATTTTGAGACATGCACCCTTCTCATTTACTTCACGACCATCAGTTATCAATATCTTCCCTGCTAAGCACGCTAGTGGCAGTTCCCAAGCGATAAAAGTAAAGGTTTTGACTCCATTGGGAGTTTTTGTTTGATTATTTGAGAGATTGACTCTTTTTTAATTTGTAGTTTGGGACTGGGCATCCCTATTACCGCCCTTTTCTCGTGCGATGGCGAGTGAATAAACACTCGGCCTGAGAATAACCCGCTTAGCATGGAGATACCGACCACCTCCTGTCATTCCATGAACGATCCAGGCACACAAAAAAGATATTTATTTAGAAGTTTTTTAGAGGTGGCACATGCAAATTTACTTAGGGTGGCAGGGTAATACCGCATATAGGTAGGTATGGTGGACTCATCTAGAATAACTTTTGGGTTCAGGGTTTTTGATGTACAAGCAGAATTCCCACTTAGTACAGGCGAAGGCTAGCAATTAGATTGAGAAGCGGCCATCTAGAGAGCAACAACGGTCATAACCATGCATTATGCATAAGTAACATTGGACACTAGCATGAGTAGGATATGAACACCATGAACATAAATATTATACAAGTTATGTTTGTTTTGATTCAACTACATGCATGAACATGTGCCAAGTCAAGCCACTCGAACATTCAGAGGAGGATACCATATCATCATACTACATCACAATCATTTTAATGCAATGTTGATATCCAAGATAAATCATTATCCACTCCTAGATACTTATGCATGGCATGAGAAACTATAATCTCTAATTGTCATTGCAAACATGTTTAATCATAATGGACTAAATCATGGATACTAGGTTAAACATATTTACACAAACAGAACAAGTCGAGTTGATACCAGTTTCTCTCTGCCACTGCCAGTTCATCGAATATCGTCATTATTGCCTTTCATGTGCATGACCAAACGATATGAAAATAATAATTGTACAAGAGTGCTGTGGACTAAGCTGGAATCTGCAAACATTTCATTCAAAAGGAGAAGACAAGGTAAAATGGGCTCTTTATTAGTTCAACAATTATTAATATGAGAGCCACTCAACATTTTCATCATGGTCTTCTCCTCAGTACAACTCGAATTAAAAAGAAAATAAATTCAGAGAAACACACTGAAATATTTTTGGAGTTTTTGGTTTTCTTGAACAGGCAAATAAAAGGGAAAAGCAAAAACGAGAAAAACCATTTACAGGGGAAAGCTCCCAACAAGCAAAAGAAGAACAAGGAAATCTTTTTGGATTTTCTTTTTAGTATTACAACTAAGCATGCATAGAAAGTAAACTAACTACAACTAATTTTTTTGGTTTTTCTAAAGTTTTTCAAACACACAAGAAGAAGGCAAGAAAATAAATCTAAGCATGGATGATACAAAAAAAGTGTGAACACCGAAAACTAGAAATAAGTGGACATGAATGTAATGTCGGTGAGAAACACGTACTCCCCCAAGCTTAGGCTTTTGGCCTAACTTGGTAGTCAATCAGTAGCCTGGATGGTAGTTGGCGTGGTAGCTCATGGAGGCTCTCGATGCGGATGCCTCGGCCTGCCGTGCTACCTCCACTGTTGCGTTGTGATCTCGGGCCTCGCTCTCAAGAACAAAATATCTTCCTTTGCTGTGATAGTCAAAAAGAGAAGGCGCAGGCAAATATGTGTGCACAATAGATTTTTGGTTAAACAATAGATTGTAAGTGAAGTTATTGTTGGGGAATGCAGTAATTTCAAAAAATTTCCTACGCACACACAAGATCATGGTGATGCATAGCAACGAGAGGGGAGAGTATCGTCTACGTACCCTCGTAGACCGTAAGCGGAAGCGTTATGACAACGCGGTTGATGTAGTCGCACATCTTCACGATCGACCGATCCTAGCACCGAAGGTATGGCACCTCCGTGATCTGCACATGTTTGGCTCGGTGATGTCCCGCGAACTCACAATCCAGTAGAGCTTCGAGGGAGAGCTTCGTCAGCACGACAGCATGATGACGGTGATGATGTTGCTACCGGAATAGGGCTTTGCCTAAGCACCGCTGCGATATGACCGAGGTGGATTATGGTGGAGGGGGGGCACCGCACACGGCTTGGAACAATCAACTTGTGTGTCCTAGGGTGCCCCTACCCCCGTATATAAAGGAGCAAGGGGGGAGGCCGGCCGGCCCTAGTGGCACCCAAGGAGAGGAGGAATCCTCCTCCTAGTAGGAGTAGGATTCATCCTTTCCTAGTCCTACTAGGAAGGAGGTAGGGGGAAGGAAAGAGAGGGAGAGGGAGAGGGAAAGAGGGGCCGCACCCCTCCCCTAGTCCTATTCGGACTCCCCTTGGGGGTGGGTGTCACCTCCTGGGCTGCTTCCCTCTCTCTCCCCTAAGGCCCACTAAGGCAATACTTCCCTGGGGGTTCCGGGAACCCCTCCGGCACTCCGGTTTTCTCCGAAATCACCCGGAACACTTCCGGTGTCCGAATATAGCCGTCCAGTATATCGATCTTTATGTCTCGACCATTTCGAGACTCCTCGTCATGTCCGTGATCATATCCGGGACTCCGAACTACATTTGGTACATCAAAACACATAAACTCATAATACCGATTGTCACCGAATGTTAAGCGTGCGGACCCATACGGGTTCGAGAACTATGTAGACATGACCGAGACATGTCTCCGGTCAATAACCAATAGCGGAACTTGGATGCTCGTATTGGTTCCTACATATTCTACGAAGATCTTTATCGGTCAAACCGCATAACAACATACATTGTTCCCTTTGTCATCGGTATGTTACTTGCTCGAGATTCGATCATCGGTATCTCAATACCTAGTTCAATCTCGTTGTCGGCAAGTCTCTTTTACTCGTTCCGTAATGCTACATCCCGTAACTAACTCATTAGCTACATTGCTTGCAAGGCTTATTGTGATGTACATTACCGAGAGGGCCCAGAGAAACCTCTCCGACAATCGGAGTGACAAATCCTAATCTTGATCCATGCCAACCCAACAAACACCATCGGAGACACCTATAGAGCACCTTTATAATCACCCAGTTACGTTGTGACGTTTGGTAGCACACAAAGTGTTCGTCCGATATTCGGGAGTTGCATGATCTCATAGTCACAGGAACATGTATAGTTATGGAGAAAGCAATAGCAACAAATTAAATGATCATCGTGCTAAGCTAACGGATGGGTCAAGTCAATCACATCATTCTATAATGATGTGATCCCGTTAATCAAATGACAACTCATGTCTATGGTTAGGAAACATAACCATCATTGATTCAATGAGCTAGTCAAGTAGAGGCAGACTAGTGACACTCTGTTTGTCTATGTATTCACACATGTACTAAGTTTCTGGTTAATACAATTCTAGCATGAATAATAAACATTTATCATGATATAAGGAAATATAAATAACAACTTTATTATTGCCTCTAGGGCATATTTCCTTCAGTCTCCCACTTGCACTAGAGTCAATAATCTAGATTACATTGTAATGATCCTAACACCCATGGAGTCTTGGTGTTGATCATGTTTTGCTCGTGAGAGAGGCTTAGTCAACGGGTCTGCAACATTCAGATCTGTATGTATCTTGCATATCTCTATGTCTCCCTCCTTGACTTGATCGCGGATGGAATTGAAGCGTCTCTTGATGTTCTTGGTTCTCTTGTGAAATCTGGATTCCTTTGCCAAGGCAATTGCATCAGTATTGTCACAAAAGATTTTCATTGGACCCGATGCACTAGGTATGACACCTAGATTGGATATGATCTCCTTCATCCAGACTCCTTCATTTGCTGCTTCCGAAGCAGCTATGTATTCCGCTTCACACATAGATCCCGCCACGACGCTCTGCTTGGAACTGCACCAACTGACAGCTCCACCATTTAATAAAAAAACACGTATCCGGTTCGTGACTTAGAGTCATCCGGATCAGTGTCAAAGCTTGCTCGACGTAATCGTTTACGACGAGCTCTTTGTCACCTCCATATACGAGAAACATATCCTTAGTCCTTTTCAGGTATTTCAGGATGTTCTTGACCGCTGTCCAGTGATCCACTCTTGGATTACTTTGGTACCTCCCTGCTAAACTTATAGCAAGGCACACATCAGGTCTGGTACACAGCATTACATACATGATAGAGCCTATGGCTGAAGCATAGGGAACACCTTTCATTTTCTCTCTATCTTCTGAAGTGGTTGGGCATTGAGTCTGACTCAATTTCACACCTTGTAATACAGGCAAGAACCCTTTCTTTGCCTGATCCATTTTGAACTTCTTCAAAACTTTATCAAGGTATGTGCTTTGTGAAAGTGCAATTAAGCGTCTTGATCTATCTCTATAGATCTTGATGCCCAATATATAAGCAGCTTCACCAAGGTCTTTCATTGAATTTTTTATTCAAGTATCCTTTTATGCTATTCATAAATTCAGTATCATTTCCAATCAACAATATGTCATCTACATATAATGTCAGAAATGCTACGGAGCTCCCACTCACTTTCTTGTAAATACAGGCTTCTCCAAAAGTCTGTACAAAACCATATGCTTTGATCACACTATTAAAGCGTATATTCCAACTCCGAGGGGCTTGCACCAGTCCATAAATGGATCGCTGGAGCTTGCACACTTTGTTAGCACCTTTTGGATTGACAAAACCTTCTGGTCGAATCATATACAACTCTTCTTTAAGGTATCCATTAAGGAATGCAGTTTTGACATCCATTTGCCAAATTTCATCATCATAAAATGCGGTAATTGATAACATGATTCAGACGGACTTAAGCATCGCTACGGGTAAGAAGGTCTCATCGTAGTAAACTCCTTGAACTTGTCGAAAACCTTTTGCAACAAGTCGAGCTTTGTAGATAGTAACATTACCATCAGTGTCAGTCTTCTTCTAGAAGATCCATTATTCTCTATGGCTTGCCGATCATTGGGCAAGTCAACCAAAGTCCATACTTTGTTCTCATACATGGATCCCATCTTAGATTTCATGACCTCAAGCCATTTTGTGGAATCTGGGCTCATCACCGCTTCCTCATAGTTCGTAGGTTCGTCATGGTCAAGTAACATGACTTCCAGAATAGGATTACCGTACCATTCTCGTGCGGATCTTACTCTGGTTGACCTACGAGGTTCGGTAGTAACTTGATCAGAAGTTTCATAATCATCATCATTAGCTTCCTCACTTACTGGTGTAGGAATCACTGGACCTGATTTCAGTGATGAACTACTTTCCAATAAGGGAGAAGGTACAATTACCTCATCAAGTTCTACTTTCCTCCCACTTACTTCTTTCGAGAGAAACTCCTTCTCTAGAAATATCTTGCCTTCGGATCTGTGATAGAAGGTGTACCCAATAGTCTCCTTTGGGTATCCTATGAAGACACATTTCTCCAATTTGGGTTTGAGCTTATTAGGTTGAAGCTTTTTCACATAAGCATCGCAGCCCCAAACTTTAAGAAACGACAACTTGGGTTTCTTGCCAAACCACAGTTCATAAGGTGTCGTCTTGATGGATTTAGATGGTGCACTATTTAACGTGAATGCAACTGTCTCTAAAGTGTAACCCCAAAACGATAGCGATAAATCAGTGAGAGACATCATAGATCGCACCATATCTAGTAAAGTACGATTACGATGTTCAGACACACCATTACGCTGTGGTGTTCCAGGTGGCGTGAGTTGCGAAACTATTCCGCATTGTTTCAAATGAATTCCAAACTCATAACTCAAATATTCGCCTCCATGATCAGATCGTAGAAACTTGATTTCCTTGTTACGATGATTTTCCACTTCACTATGAAATTCTTTGAACTTTTCAAATGTTTCAGACTTATGTTTCATTAAGTAGATATACCCATATCTACTCAAATCATCTGTGAAGGTGAGAAAATAACGATATCCGCTGTGAGATTCAATGTTCATTGGACCACATACATCAGTATGTATGATTTCCAATAACTCTGTTGCTCCCTTCATTGTTCCGGAGAACGGAGTTTTAGTCATCTTGCCCACGAGGCATGGTTCGCAAGTACCAAGTGATTCATAATCAAGTGATTCCAGAAGTCCATCAAAATGGAGTTTCTTTATGCGCTTTACACCAATATGACCTAAACGTCAATGCCACAAATAAGTTGCACTATCATTATCAACTCTGCATCTTTTGGCTTCAATACTATCAATATGTGTATCACTACTATCAAGATTTAGTAAAAATAGACCACTCATCAGGGGTGCATGACCATAAAAGATATTACTCATATAAATAGAACAACCATTATTCTATGATTTAAATGAATAACCGTCTCGCATCAAACAAGATCCAGATATAATGTTCATGCTCAATGCTGGCACCAAATAACAATTATTTAGGTCTAATACTAATCCCGAAGGCAGATGTAAAGGTAGCATGCTGACGGTGATCACATCGACTTTGGAACCATTTCCCATGCGCATCGTCACCTCGTCCTTAGCCAATCTTCGCTTAATCCGTAGCCCCTGTTTCGAGTTGCAAATGTTAGCAACTGAACCAGTATCAAATACCCAGGCACTACTGCGAGCATTGGTAAGGTACACATCAATATCATGTATATCAAATATACCTTTCACTTTGCCATCCTTCTTCTCCGCCAAATACTTGGGGCAGTTCTGCTTCCAGTGACCAGTTCCTTTGCAGTAGAAGCACTCAGTCTTAGGCTTAGGTCCAGACTTGGGTTTCTTCACTTGAGCAGCAACTGGCTTGCTATTCTTCTTAAAGTTCCCCTTCTTCCCTTTACCCTTTTTCTTTAAACGAGTGGTCTTGTTGACCATCAACACTTGATGCTCCTTCTTGATTTCTATCTCCGCACCCTTTAGCATTGCGAAGAGCTCAGGAATCGTCTTATCCATCGCTTGCATATTATAGTTCATCACGAAGCTCTTTAGCTTGGTGGCAGTGATTGAAGAACTCTGTCAATGACACTATCATTAGGAAGATTAACTCCCAGTTGAGTCAAGTGGTTGTGGTACCTAGACATTCTGAGTATATGTTCACTGACAGAACTATTCTCCTCCATCTTGCAGCTGTAGAACTTATTGGAGACTTCATATCTCTCGATCCGGGCATTTGCTTGAAATATTAACTTCAACTCTTGGAACATCTCATATGCTCCATGATGTTCAAAATGTCGTTGAAGTCCCGGTTCTAAGTTGTAAAGCATGGCACACTGAACTATCGAGTAGTCATCAGCTTTGCTCGGCCAGGTGTTCATAACATCTGGCGTTGCTCCTGCAGCGGGTTTGTCACCCAGTGGTGCTTCCAGGATGTAATTCTTCTGTGCAGCATTGAGGATAATCCTCAAGTTACAGACCCAGTCTGTGTAGTTGCTACCATCATATTGCAACTCAGCTTTCTCTAGGAACGCATTAAAATTCAACGGAACAATAGCACGGGCCATATATGTACAACAACATAGACATGCAAAATACTATCAGGTACTAAGTTCATGGTAAATTAAAGTTCAATTAATCAAATTACTTAAGAACTCCCACTTAGATAAACATCTCTCTAATCATCTAAGTGATCACGTGATCCATATCAACTAAACCATGTCCGATCATCACGTGAGATGGAGTAGTTTTCAATGGTGAACATCACTATGTTGATCATATCTACTATATGATTCACGCTCGACCTTTCGGTCTTAGTGTTCCGAGGCCATATCTGCATATGCTAGGCTCGTCAAGTTTAACCCGAGTATTCCGCGTGTGCAAAACTGGCTTGCACCCATTGTATGTGAACGTAGAGCTTATCACACCCGATCATCACGTGGTGTCTCGGCACGACGAACTGTAGCAACGGTGCATACTCAGGGAGAACACTTGTACCTTGAAATTTAGTGAGAGATCATCTTATAATGCTACCGTCGAACTAAGCAAAATAAGATGCATCAAGGATAAACATCACATGCAATCAATATAAGTGATATGATATGGCAATCATCATCTTGTGTCTTTGATCTCCATCTCCAAAGCACCGTCATGATCGCCATCGTCACCGGCTTGACACCTTGATCTCCATCGAAGCATCATTGTCATCTCTCCAACTACTGCTTCTACGACTATCGCTACCGCTTAGTGATAAAGTAAAGCAATTACATGGCGATTGCATTTCATACAATAAAGCGACAACCATATGGCTCCTGCCAGTTGCCGATAACTGTGTTACAAAACATGATCATCTCATACAATAAAATTTAGCATCATGTCTTGACCATATCACATCACAACATGCCCTGCAAAAACAAGTTAGACGTCCTCTACTTTATTGTTGCAAGTTTTACGTGGCTGCTACGGGCCGAGCAAGAACCGTTCTTACCTACGCATCAAAAACCACAACGCGGTATAGTGATTGCTTTTTGATCTTCAGAAAGAACCCTGTTCAGTGAATCTGATTCAACTAAAGCTGGAGAAATAGACACCCACTAGCCACCTGTGTGTGAAGCACGCCGGTAGAACCAATCTCGCGTAAGCGTACGCGTAATGTCTGTCTGGGCCGCTTCATCCAACAATGCCACTGAATCAAGAATCAACTAGTGACGGCAAGCAATATGTATATACCTATGCCCACAACTCCTTTGTGTTCTACTTGTGCATATAACATCTACACATAAACCTGGCTCGGATGCCACTGTTGGGGAACGCGGTAATTTCAAAAAAATCCTACGCACACGCAAGATCATGGTGATGCATAGCAACGAGAGGGGAGAGTATCATCTACGTACCCTCGTAGACCGTAAGTGGAAGCGTTATGACAACGCAGTTGATGTAGTCGTATGTCTTCACGATCGACCGATCCTAGCACCGAAGGTACGACACCTCCACGATCTGCACACGTTCGGCTCAGTGATGTCCCGCGAACTCACGATCTAGTAGAGCTTCGAGGGAGAGCTTCGTCAGCATGAGGGAGTGATGATGGTGATGATGTTGCTAGCGGAACAGGGCTTCTCCTAAGCACCGCTACGATATGACCGAGGTGGATTATGGTGGAGGGGGGCACCACACATGGCTTCAAACAATCAACTTGTGTGTCCTAGGGTGCCCCCGCCCCCGTATATAAAGGAGCAAGGGGGGAGGCCGGCCGGCCCTAGTGGCACCCAAGGAGAGGAGGAATCCTCCTCCTAGTAGGAGTAGGATTCATCCTTTCCTAGTCCTACTAGGAAGGAGGAAGGGGGAAGGACAGAGAGGGAGAGGGAGAAGGAAAGAGGGGATGCGCCCCCTTCCCCAAGTCCTATTTAGACTCCCCTTGGGGGCGGGGGCGCCACCTCCTGGGCTACTGCCCTCTCTCTCCCCTAAGGCCCACTAAGGCCCAATACTTTCCCGGGGGGTTCCGGCAACCCCTCCGGCACTCCGGTTTTTTCCGAAATCACCCAAAACACTTTCGGTGTCCGAATATAGCCGTCCAATATATCGATATTTATGTCTCGACCATTTAGAGACTCCTCGTCACGTCCGTGATCATATTTGGGACTCCGAACTACCTTCGGTACATCAAAACACATAAACTCATAATACCGATCATCGCCGAACGTTAAGCGTGCGGACCCTACGGGTTCGAGAACTATGTAGACATGGCCGAGACTCATCTCCAGTCAATAACCAATAGCGGAACCTGGATGCTCATATTGGTTCCTACATATTCTACGAAGATCTTTATCGGTCAAACCGCATAACAACATACGTTGTTCCCTTTGTCATCGGTATGTTACTTGCCCGAGATTCGATCATCGGTATCTCAATACCTAGTTCAATCTCGTTACCGGCAAGTCTCTTTTACTCGTTCTGTAATGCTACATCCTGTAACTAACTCGTTAGCTACATTGCTTGCAAGGCTTATTGTGATGTACATTACCGAGATGGCCCAGAGATACCTCTGCGACAATAGGAGTGACAAATCCTAATCTTGATCCATGCCAACTCAAAAAACACCATCGGAGACACCTGTAGAGCACCTTTATAATCACCCAGTTACGTTGTGACGTTTGGTAGCACACAAAGTGTTCCTCTAGTATTCGGGAGTTGCATGATCGCATAGTCACAGGAACATGTATAGTTATGGAGAAAGCAATAGCAACAAACTAAACGACCATCGTGCTAAGCTAACGGATGGGTCAAGTCAATCACATCATTCTCTAATGATGTGATCCCGTTAATCAAATGACAACTCATGTCTATGGTTAGGAAACATAACCATCATTGATTCAACAAGCTAGTCAAGTAGAGGCAAACTAGTGATACTCTATTTGTCTATGTATTCACACATGTACTAAGTTTCTGGTTAATACAATTCTAGCTTGAATAATAAACATTTATCATGATATAAGGAAATATAAATAACAACTTTATTATTGCCTCTAGGGCATATTTCCTTCAGTTATCAACCTTTCCTTTAAGGATCTTATGGTCTTTTAAGGTGTTGAAATCTAAATATTGCGTGGGTAGGATAGGATCAAAGGGCAAAGGTGAAACACCCAGCCCTCGTGCTAAACGCGTGGCATAAATTCCACTATAGAACCAGCCATTGTTAGTGTTATGCTGAAGTCTGTGTGCAACAATCGCTCCAAGGTTATAATTCCTTTCACCTGTGAGAGCGGTGTGTATGAGGCTCAAGTATGGCGCACAAAGTGTACTACAATCTTGCTTGCCTACTATGCATTTCCCGTTAAATAATGCAAAGTACTGAATTGCGGGAAAATGAATACTCTTTATTCTACCTTGTGTCACTCCCCTCGTCTCACCGCAACAAAGACTAGTTAAGAAAGATTGGTACTCAGACCGTGGCGGTTCATCAAGCGAACCACAGAACGGGAGTTTGCAGTGGTAAGAAAAATTCTCGTGAAATGGTAAATGGATTATCATAAAAGCATAAACGACACCCTAGACTCACGGGGATGGAATTTAAATCCTTCGACAAATGATTCAGTGAGAATGTGGTGTTGTTCGCACTTATCTGAAATGTACGGACCGATACCGGCATTGTGAACTTATTGCTCAAATTCCTCCTTAATGCCCACAACCACCATATAATCGTCGCAAGGCCATAAGCATGTTTTGGTGGCGGCATGTCGTGTGGAACTTTCACTTGGTTCAACCTAAGACCGGCGAGCGGAACTGTCACTAGAAGATGCCCCCGTGATAACCCACAAGTATAGGGGATCGTTTGTAGCCTTTTTCGATAAATAAGAGTGTCAAACCCAACGAGGAGCTAAAGGCAGAACAAATATTCCCTCAAGTTCTGTCGACCATAGATACAACTCTACGCACACTTGATGTTCGCTTTACCTAGAACAAATATGAAACTAGAAGTACTTTGTAGGTGTGATGCTAGAACTACTTTGCAAGAATAAAACTAGAAGTACTTTGCAAGATAATAAAAGAGGATAGCTTTTGTGAACAATAAAGTTATTTGTCCCTAGGCAATCGATAACAAGTACCGGTAATCATTCTTGCAATTTTATATGAGGGAGAGGCATGAGCTAACATACTTTCTCTACTTGGATCATATGCACTTATGATTGTAACTCTAGCAAGCATCCGCAACTACTAAAGATCATTAAGGTTGTGAAACCCAACCATTGCATTAAGTATCAAGTCCTCTTTACTCCCATACGCCATAACCCACCTATCCGCGTTTAAGTTTCTGTCACTCTCGCAACACTGGCAATAAGCAAATCACGAACATATTGCAACACCCTACAGCGGGGACCCCTCACGCTTGCGCGAGACAGAGGGCACTGTAGGACAGCACCATAAATAAAATATACAATCATACCAACCAAGATCACGATTAACCCATAGGACAAAACGGATCTACTCAAACATCATAGGATAATCATAGATCATTGGGAAATAATATATGGAGTTGAGCGCCATGTTTAAGTAGAGATTATAGTGGGGAGAAGAGGTGTTACACCACTGCAAAGAGGGGGAGAGAGTTGGTGATGACGGTAGCAAGATTGTTGATGTAGATAGTTGCCCCGGCGGCACTCCGGCGCCACCGGAAGCGAGGGGGAGAGAGCCCTCTCCTTCTTCTTATTCCTTAGCCTCCTCCCTAGGTGGGAGAAGGGTTTCCCCTCTGGTCCTTGGTCTCCATGGCATGGGAGGGGCGAGATCCCTCCGAGATTGGATCTCCCACTCTGTTCTCTTCCGTTTCGCGTTTTTCAGATCTAGCTGAAAACTGTTTCTTATATTCCCGGAGATCCGTAACTCCGATTGCATTGAGATTTTAACATGATTTTTTCCGGATATAAGCTTCCTTGCGCCCGAAGTAGAGGTCCAACCGACGTACGAGGTGGGCACAACCCACCACCGCGCGCCAGGGCCTCTCACGCGCCCTGGTGTATTGTGCCCTGTGTGGGCCTCCGTTTACGGTGATTCCAACTCCTAAAAATCACAAATATTCCAAAATAATTCTCCGTAAAATTTCATTGCATTTGGACTTCATTTGATATGGATACTCTGCGATACAAAAAACATGCAGAAAACAGGAACTGGCACTTGGCACTGGATCAATAGGTTAGTCCAATAAATCATATAAAAAGTTGCCAAAAGTATATAAAACTTGTATAATATTAGCATGAAACAATAAAAAATTATAGATACGACAGAGACGTATCAGCATCC